>NC_134354.1:587376679-587676679 GCF_048569485.1 Anomaloglossus baeobatrachus | reverse complement strand
CAGTCTCAGTCTCTCTCAGTCTCTCTCTCTCTCTTTTTCTCTCTCTCTTTTTCTCTCTCTCTTTTTCTCAGTCTCTCTTTTTCTCTTTTTCCCTCTTGCTTTCTCCTCTCTCTCTCTTCTCTCTCCTCTCTCTCATCTCTCTCCCCTCTCTCCCTCTCTCTTTTCTCTCTCTTTTCTCTCTCTTTCTTCTCTCTCTATTCTCTCTCTTTTTTCTCTCTCTTCTTTCTCTCTCTTTTTTCTCTCTCTTCTTTCTCTCTCTCTCATACCTGGCGATGATCAGCTGATGTGGTCACCTGACGGCATCAACTGACACTATAAATCGAGCGGTGATGCCGGCTTTTTACTGCCCGGCCGGCTAAACTATCAGCTGATGCTGTCGGACAGGAGTCTGCAGAAGTGTGTAGTTTTTTTTTTTGCACTGATGCATCATCTAATTGTATAAAAGCCGTTTATACAATCAGCTGCTGTGTCATGTGATTCAGGCCCTTGAACCTGACACATCACCTGATCGCTTTGCCTTCCAGCAAACCGATCAGATGATATTGGATCCGGATTGGATGGCGCGGGACCCTTCACCCAGGATTACTGCGGAGGGGGGTTCTTTATTTCAATAAAGATGGAGTCACTAATTGTGTTGTGTTTTATTTCTATTAAAAATATTTTTCTGTGTGTTGTGTTTTTTTTATCTGTACTAGAAATTCATGGTGGCCATGTCTAATATTGGTGTGACACCATGAATTTCGGGCTTAGGGCCAGGTGATAATATACAGCCAGCCCTAACCCAATTATTACCCAGCGAGCCACCTGTCACCAGGGCAGCTGGAAGAGTTGGAGACAGCACCAGAAGATATCGCTTCTATGAAAGCGCTCTTTTCTGGGGCAGCTGCGGACTGCAATTCACATCTGGGGGGCCCAGATTCCAATCCCCAGCTGCCCAGTTGTACCTGGCTGGACACAAAAATTGGGTGAAGCCCACGTCATTTTTTTTTTAATTATTTCATGAAATTCATGAAATAATTAAAAAAAAGGGCTTCCCTATATTTTTGGTTCCCAGCTGGGTACAAATAGGCAGCTGTGGATTGGGGGCAGCCCGTAGCTGCCTGCTGTACCTGGCTAGCATACAAAAACATGGCGAAGCCCACGTAATTTTTTTTGGGGGGGGGCAAGAAACTCCTGCATACAGACCTGGATGGAGTATGCTGAGCCTTGTAGTTCTGCAGCTGCTGTCTGTCTGTATGGAGGAGAGCAGACAGCAGCTACAGAACTACAAAGCTTAGCATGCTCCATTCACTAGTGTATGCAGGAGAGCAGACAGCAGCTGCAGAACTGCAAGACTCAGCATACTCCATCCAGGACTGTATGCAGGAGTTTTTTGCCCACCAAAAAAATGACGTTGGCTTCGCCATATTTTTGTATGCTAGCCAGGTACAGTATTGAGCTACGGGCTGCCCCCAACCCCCAGCTGCCTATTTGTACCCGGCTGGGAACTAAAAAAATAGGGAAGCCCTTTTTTAATTATTTCATGAATTTCATGAAGTAATTAAAGAAAAATCGACATGAGCTTCGCTCCATTTTTGTGTCCAGCCAGGTACAACTAGGCAGCTGGGGATTGGAGTCCGCAGCACAGGTTAGCCCAATCTTTCTGGGCGCCCCTGCTGCGAATTGCAGTCCGCAGCCGCCCCAGAAAATGGCGCTTTCATATAAGCGCCATCATCTGGCGCTGTATCCAACTCTTCCAGCTGCCCTGAAGCCAGGTGGCTTGCTGGGTAATAATGAGTTTATACTAGATTTGTTTTACTAGCTAGTATTAAGCCAGAGATTCTTAATGTCAGGCAAGTTTGACCCGGCCATTAAGAATCTCCAATAAAGGGTTAAAAAAAAGACACCACACAGAGAAAAAATACTTTAATAGAAATAAATACACAGACACACTTAGAGACTCCATGTTTATTTCTCCCTGTCAGACCTCCACGATCCTGCTCTTCTATCTTCTTTCTCCTTCAACCCATGCAACTCTGCTACATCAGACAGCGCTGCATGGGAGGAAGACGCTGCTGCTCCGTGCAGTCTAATCACTCAGTGAGAGTGAGCAGAGGCTGCAGGCTGTAAGCGGTGATGTCACCGGTGACAAGCGGGTTACCATAGCAATGGTGCTCCGATCATGTGATTACCGGTGACGCTATTTACCGGCTGTGACAGCTAATCCCTGCATGTGGGCTGACTCTGTAAAGAGCGCACACATGAAGGAACGAAGAGTCGGCCATGTGCCAGAGAATTTCACCAGTATACGGAGATGCTGATCACCGCGTACCGGAGAGATGCAATGACAGGACCTAGCATGACGTCATAACCATGTGACCAGTCTGTAGTAGAGATGAGCGAACCGGTCGTGGTTCGTCTCGAGTTCGGTTCGTCGAACGGAGGTCCCGTTGGAGTTCGGTTCGTCGAACGTTCGACGAACCAAACTCGAACCTATAGGATATAATGGGAGGCAATCACAAACACATAAAAATGCATGATAAATGTACACAAACAGTTAAGAAACATTGCCATAACACTTACTGGTCCCCGCGATCCCTCCTGCACTCTGTCTCCTGCCGCTATTCCATCAGATGATCGCTGAATCCTCCCGGTGACCAGCACTGCCAGCAGTGATGCAGGACCTATCGTGACGTCAAAATAGCCATGTGACCAGTCACGTGGCTATTTTCTCATTGGCTACAGACTGGTCACATGACTATGACGCGTCATGTAGGACCTGCGAGTGCATCTCTCCGGTACACGGTGCACATCTGTGTATCGCCGTGTACCGGCGACATGCTCTAGCACACGGTCGACTCCCCATTCCGTTAGGGACCGGCTGACACAGCCGGTCATTAACGGAGATCACCGTTGCCATAGCAACGCAGTTAGCGGTGACGTCACCACTAACCGCGGCTCCGGGAGCACCGTTGCTATGGTAACGCGTCTGTCAGCGTTACCGCTAACAGCCAGCAGCACTGATCACTCACGGAGTGAAGGCTGCACGGGGAGCAGCAGCGTCTTCCCCCATGCAACAGTGATGGAGCAGAGCTGCATTTGTTTAACGAGAAAGACAGAAGACCATGGATCGTAGAGGGCTGACAGGGGGTAATAAAGATGGAGTCTCTAATGTGTCTGTGTATTTATTTCTATTAAACTATTTTTTCTCTGTGTGGTGTTTTTTTTTAACCCTTTATTAGAGATTCTTAATGGCCGGGTCAAACGTGCCTGACATTAAGAATCTCTGGCTTAATACTGGCTAGTAAAACAAAGCCAGTATTAACTCATGATTACCCAGCAAGCCACCCGGCTCCAGGGCTGTTGGAAGAGTTGGATACAGCGCTAGATGATGGCGCTTCTATGAGAGCGTCATTTTCTGGGGTGGCTGCGGACTGCAATTCGCAGCAGAGGCGCCCAGAAACCTCGGGCTAACCTGTGCTGCGGATTTCAATCCCCAGCTTCCTAGTTGTACCTGGCTGGACACAAAAATGGGGCAAAGCCCACGTCATTTGTTTTTTAATTATTTCATGAAATAAGTGAAATAATTAAAAAAAACGGGCTTCCCTATATTTTTGGTTCCCAGTTGGGTACAAATAGGCAACTGGGGATTGGATGCAGCCCGTGGCTGCCTGCTGTACCTGGCTAGCATACAAAAATATAGCGAAGCCCACGTAATTTTTTTGTTGGGCAAAAAACTTCTGCATACAGTCCTGGATCGATATACCAAGTAGTCTACAGACAATTGTTAGCGCTTGACCCCAATAACCATTAAATCTGCAGCTAGGTTTGTAGGCAAAAAATCCCCTTTAATTTGCCTGGAATCAGAAATGAATTTTAATTGAGATTTTTTAAAATAAAAAATCCCCAATAAACCAGCGCTGATAAGAGGTTTTTTTATTAATATTTTATAATTTTTATTGCTATCCTTGTTTTAGACAGAAATTTATTCAAAACAATTCACACAATAGAACAAGGAAAAAGAAAGAAGAATAAACCACATATGGTAGAAATAAAAATAAAAGTAAAAATAAAGAATAAGCAATTGATAGTGCAGCAAACAGATACCAGGTGTCTGGTTGCAGTACCCCGGCCGGTAGTAGAACAATTATTAAATCTAGTATAGTATATTAAGTGATGCTTCAAGGCATATGATATTTAATGCCAATTGAAACTATCACTGCAATATGATTTTTCAGATACCTGGAGAGTTTTTTTCAATCCATAAGCAAAAAGGTTTTTAATAGAGGCTTAAATTATAAGCAGCAATTTCAGCGTTCCAAGTGCCTTTAAATGAATTTGAAGAAACTGCACTTCAGGATTGTAGTGAGGATGAGGTGCCCCAGCTCATCAAGTGTTCCAATAGGAGTTTACCTCATCCTCACTACAATCCTGAAGTGCAGTTTCTTCAAATTCATTTAAAGGCACTTGGAACGCTGAAATTGCTGCCTGAACTTGACTGCAGGTAAACTCCTATTGGAACACTTGATGAGCTGGGGCACCTCATCCTTACTACAATCCTGAAGTGCAGTTTCTTCAAATTCATTTAAAGGCACTTGGAACGCTGAAATTGCTGCCTGAACTTGACTATTTGTACCCGGCTGGGAACCAAAAATAAAGGGAAGCCCTTTTTTATTATTTCATGAATTTTGCCCCATTTTTGTGTCCAGCCAGGTACAACTAGGCAGCTGGGGATTGGAATCCGCAGCATAGGTTGGCCTGAGCTTTCTGGGCCCCACTGCTGCGAATTGCAGTCTGCAGCCGCCTCAGAAAATGGCACTTTTCATAGAAGCGCCATCTTCTGGCGCTGTATCCAACTCCTCCAGCACCTGCCTGCTATACCTGGCTAGCATACAAAAATATGGCGAAGCTCACGTCCTTTTTTTGTAGTTTTTTGGCAAAAAAAATTAAAAATGCTTCCCTGGATTTTACATTGTCAGTGAAGGTAACACCAAGCAGTGGGGGTTAGCAGCCAGTAGCTGCTTGGATTACCCTTAGCTAGCAATACAAAAAATGCAGCGGGAGCCCATATATATTTTTTTTAATTATTTATTTAAATAACTAAAAACAAAATGGGCTTCCCTGTATTTTGATTGCTGGATATCACAGTGCTGTAAAAATAAATCTTTTAAAAAAATGACGTAGCGCTCCGTGGTATTTTTGATTCTCAGCGCAGATAAAGCAGAGAGCTATGGGTTGCCACCCCCATCTGCCTGCCATTACCTTGGTTGGCAATCAAAATACAGGGAAGCCCATTAATTTTTTCTATTTAAAACATAGTTAAAAAAAATGACGTTGGGTCCCCCCATTTTTGATAGCCAGCTAGGGTAAAGCAGACGGCTGTAGCCTGAAAACCACAGCTGGCAGCTTTACCGTGGTTGGGGATCCAATGTGGAGGTCCCCCCAGGCTCTTTTTTTATAAGTATTTTATAAATATTAATAATTACACAAAAAAAGTAGGGTCCCCCCCAAATTGGATCACCAGCCAAGGTAAAGCGGACAGCTGTGGTCTGGTATTCTCAGGGTGGGAAGGTCCATAGTTTGGCCTTCACAGCCTAAAAATAGCAGGCCGCAGGCACCCCAGACGTGGCGCATCCACTAGATGCGCCAATCCTGGCACTTCACCCCAGCTCATCCTGTGTCCCGGTGCAGTGGCAAACGGGGTAATAAATCGGGTTGATACTAGCTGTAAGGTCACCTGACATCAAGCCCAGCAGTTTGTGATGTCATGGCGTCTATTAGATACCCAACATCATAAACTGTCAGTACTAACAAAAAAAAAAATCGACAAAAGAAATTTATTTGAAAAAACAGTCCCCAAAACATTTCCTCTTTCACCAATTTCTTGTAAGAAAAAAAATAAAGGGGTCCCACGACGACTCTAGAATATGGGGGGGAGACACTCAGGGAACGAATCCCCCATTTTCTAGGAGTGCAGACCCTTCATGTGAGGAGTGTGGGTGCAATGAATCTGCACTCACTCTCCCCGGGTCCACAGCAGCAGAGTCCATGTCATAATGGTTTCTACCAAAGCTGCAATGCCCTGCTCATGAGGTAAGGGCATGCCTAATCAGGAGAACTAGTCTACATTTCCAAATATTGGTATTTGCTGATATTATTGCTATTCCACCTACTATATATTGGGGATAGGATCTTGGAGATGGAATACCCCTTTAAGTCCAGTTATCCAGCGGAATGAATACTTAACAACAGAGCTCGCTATTTAGATGTGTTTTCTTGTGGCGTATAACGGACTCTCATGTTTGGTAGTCGTTCAGCATGGAAACTATAAAAGCAAATCCCTCCATTTGGAAATGTAGTATATAGTTCTCCTGATCAATTATGTTCCTTCCCTCATGAGCAGGGCATTGCAGCAATAATTTATTCATTTATATAGCGTTATTAATTCCATAGCGCTGTATGTCTTTGGAGTGTGGGAGGAATCCCACGCAAACATGGGGAGAACATACAAACTACTTGCAGATGGTGTCCTTGGTGAGAATTGAACCTAAGACCTCGGCGCTGCAAGACTGCAGTGATAACCACTGAGCCACCGTGCCACCCATTTAGCTTACAGATGCATAACCACCACTCACTGTGTCTGGACACAGGAAGCTGAGCTGACAGCCGCTCTGTGCATGCGGCAGCATTCATTGTGAAGGAGAGGGCCTTGGGGGGATCAACGCTGCACAGGTACCGTGGGACACCGGGGAACACCAGTGGGATTATAGCGGGTGACCTGGCAGGGCCTGGGGAGGAGTTTTCTGTTGCATGTGTCATGGCACATGCGACAGAAATCAGAGGAGTAGGGTGAATGCGGCCGGCGCGCTGCTGTGCGCGCGGCCATCTTGGATTTCTGGGAGGGCATCAGGGGGGGCACTTTGGCGACACCGGGGAACCGGAGGGGACCGGGGAGGAGATTTATCATGTTTGTTCATGCCAGATGGGAGATAAATAATTTTTTACCAGCGCTGTCATTTACTGTAACGTGATCATCGGTGTATGGTGTATACCTGTGATCACGTGAGCGGGGACCGGAAAAACCGTCCTGAATCATGATCTCCAGAGTCTCAGCTAGCCCTGAAACCCCGGAGATTTTCTGACGCTGGGGGGCGTTATTCACTTATTTCTGCCTGCTGTTTATAAACGGCAGATCAGAATAAGGCTACATTAACACGACCGATCCATTTTTGCGGTCTGCAAAAAACAGTCCTTTTTTTTTCACGGGTGCATCTGTGTGGCATCCGTTTCCGTTCCGTAGACGGTCCGTATGTCATCTGTTTGTCATCCGTGTGCCTTCCGTTTTTTTTGTGTACTGCAAAAAAACTGAAGGAGGGTAAATGCATAAATTTACCCAGGATCCATAGCTTCATCCTACATGAGGCGGTCACATGTTCACTCCAGTGCCATTTTCTACTGCTTTTCACAGCGTAGAGCGCACTGGTGATTTTCTTGTGCTTGTGCACTTCATATCAGTCTTTTCTGTCATTATAATGGCAGAAAGACACATAATGTCCCACTCTCCTGCATTTTGTAATTTTGCACCCTTTGGTGCCTTTCATGTGGAACTAAGGGGTACTTAGCTTTGTATTTAGCCAAAAAAATGAAAAAAAAAAATGACGTAGGGTTCCCCCTATTTTTGTAGCCAGCTAGGGTAAAGCAGACGGCTGAAGCCTGCAGACCACAGCTGGCAACCTCACCTTGGCTGGTAATCCAAAACTGAGGGCACCCCACGCTGTTATTTTAAATTAAATAAATAATTAAAAAAAAAACACGTAGGGGTCCCCCCAAAATTGGATCACCAGCCAAGGTAAAGCAGACAGCTGGGGTCTGATATTCTCAGACTAGGGAGATCCATGGTTATTGGACTCTCCCCAGCCTAAAAATAGCAGGCCGCAGCCACCCCAGAAGTGGCGCATCCATTAGATGTGCCAATCCTGGTGCTTCGCCCCAGCTCATCCCGCGCCCTGGTGCGGTGGCAAACGGGGTAATATATGGGGTTAATACCAGATGTGTAATGTCACCTGGCATCAAGCCCTGGGGTTGGTGAGGTCAGGCGTCTATCAGATACCCGACATCACCAACCCAGTCAGTAATAAAAAAAAATAGACGACAAACACATTTTTATTTGAAAAAATACTCCCCAATACATTTCCTCTTTAACCAATTTATTAGAAAGAAAAACAAATCCAGGTCTGATGTAATCCAAGGGGTTGCCATGACGATCCACACTTTCCCAGTCAATGAAGAGCAGGATGTTCCCCATTGGCTGGGAGAGCAGTGCAGTGACCTGAGCTAACATCAATGGGTCAGCCCAGGTTACTGCAGGGGATGACAAGTGCTGCTGTTAGCAAGGTACATTACCTGCGCTGATCTCCTGCACTGCTGACAGCACCTGTCACTGAGTTCAATGACCTTCACAGCCAAGTATCGCGAGAGGCCCGTGACGTCACTGCTAGTCAGTCTCGGGTCGGAAGCGAGAGAAGGTGATGTGACAAGCGGCGGCCATGGAGGACAGTGACAGCGCTGAGGTCGGGACTTCATCACCGCAGGTAAGCCAAGCGGGACCATGTGTGCAGAGTGCCAGGAGGACGTCAGTGTCGTGGACTGCATGGCTGGGGACGTGTGTGTGTGTATGTATGTGTACATGCCGCGTGCAGGAGGGGGTGGAGCGAGCTGAGCGGGGAAGTGTGGGCTTCCTGCACGTAACTAGGATAAACATCGGGTAACTAACCAAAGCGCTTTGCTTGGATACCCGATGTTTATCTTAGTTACCAGCTTCTGGCAGGCTGCCAGCGATGGCTCCTGCACACTGTAGCTGTAAAAATCCCTGCTTTTTGCTGCTAGAACCGTTCTCGAACGTATCTAGAACTATCGAGCTTTTGCAAAAAGCTCGAGTTCTAGTTCTATCTAGAACAGCTCCCAAAATCACTCGAGCCGCGAACTGGAGAACCTCGAACCGCGAACCGCGCTCAACTCTAGTCTGTAGCCAATGAGATAATAGACATGTGACTGGTCACATGCTATGACGATGTCACAGAAGGTCCTATCATCAGTGCTGGTTACCGGGAGGGCGCAGCGATTATCGGAAGGAAAAGCGGGAGAAGACAAAGTGCAGGACGCATCTCGGAGACCTGTAAGTGTCATGGCAATGTTTATTAACTGTATGTGTACATTTATAATGTGTATTTATGTGTTTGCATTTGCCTGCCATTGGTTTCAATGGGGCTTGAGAGGTTTGTTGAATGGTTCATCGAACCGAACTCGAACGGGACCTCCGTTCGACGAACCGAACCAAACTCGAGCCTTCAGAGGCTTGCTCATCTCTAGTTACTATGTAGCACTAATTCAGCATACTTTTTGCCATGTTTTTGCCTGCAGAAAACCTTTTGCATATTATAGTCCTAGCATAATGCATACAATTTTAACCCCTTAGTGATAAAACTGAATTTATTAATTCTCATGTGTGACATTATATAATAACTCTGGAATGTTTAAAGATATCCTCAGTGATTGCTTTTTCGTGACATATTGGTAACCAATTTAGGTTATGTTTTGCATTTATTTCTAAAAATATCTGAAATTTGACAAAAAAAATTGCAATAATTAAACTTTGATGTTTATAACCTTAAGGAACCAAAGTTGAATTTTATCTTAACGTGTTATTCCCATCTCCAAGATTGTATCCTAATATGTAGTAGATATAACAATAATACAGTGGAACCTTGGATTAAGAGTAACTTGGTTTGAGAGCGTTCTGCAAGACGAGCAAAGCTTTTTAAAAATTTGTAACTTAAAGAGCAATGATTTGCAATAAGAGCAAATACTCACTGTGCACACTTCCGATTCTCTCCTTTCACCACACTATGACCCGCTATGGAGGTAACTTTTCTGTACATATGTACTGTATACTGTATGCCATTTACAGTATATAATATATAGCATGTCTATTAATTTGCATTTGTGGATACAGTATTGTACTTTCTTTCTATTATTGCTTGTACTTTAATCTAATTGCCTGTGCAGTATTCCTACCACTGTGCCATTGTACAGTATATACTATATAGCATGTCTATTAATTTACATTTGTGGATACAGTATTGTACTTTCTTTCTACTATTGCTTGTACTTTAATCTAATTGCCTGTGCAGTATTCCTACCCCACATTTGGCTTAGTTCTGCCCTTATTTTGGGGTGAATAGATTTGGGAAGTGTTTTTTGTGTATTGTACTAGAATAAAGGTGGTCATATTTAGACATCATTTTTTCTCTATAGTGTACCTCCTGCACACCATCAATTCTATTGTAAGCTAACGTGCATTTTAATTTGTTTTATGTTTTTATTGTACAGTATTTTGTATTAGTGTACTGTAATAATTTTGTATGAATACAGTACATTATATTGTATTACTGTAATAAGTTTGTATAAATACAGTAAATATTTTTGGATTGTGGAACAAATTGTCTGCGTTTTAAACCCCTTAAGCCCCTGGGCGTTTTGCGTTTTTCCATTTTTTTTTCCTATTTTTCTTCCGAGAGCCGTAACTTTTTTATTTTTCTATCAATCTTGCCATATGAGGCTTGTTTTTTGTGAGACGAGTTGTAGTTTTAAATGAGACCATAAGTTTTACCATATAGTGTAATGGGAAAGAGCAAAAAAAAAATCAAGTGTGGAAAAACTGCAAAAAAAGTGTGATCGCACAATAGTTTTTGGATATTTTATTCACCATGTTCACTATATAGTAAAATTGATGTGTCGCTGTGATGCCTGAGGTCAGTGCGAGTTTGTAGACACCAAACATGAATAGGTTTATTTGTATCTAAGGAGTTAAAATAAAATCACAAGTTTGTCCAACAAAGTGGCGCACATTTTGCACCATTCTCCAAAACTCATAGAGTTCTCATTTTTCTGGAACTATGGCTCAGTGACAGTTCAATAGGATAAGGCACTTCTACCGAATTTCTAGTTACCAGGGTGCTCAGGTAGGTTTCCAAACCATATACAGTAGTAATTTATACAAGGCACTCCCGAATTCAGTAAAATATGATGATTTTTTATTATTTCATACTCAGTATAGTCAAGTCAGATGTTGCGGCCCAAACATGGCGTTCATCAGTAACTAGCACTTGAGATGAATAGAGATCAATTATAGTTCACTGTTTACATTGGCAGTATTTGGAATGCCAGCAGATATGTGACTGTGATCTGCAGCATGTTATTTCTGCCATGGGCAGTTGCAGTAATGCTATTAAGAAAGTTTCTGTGGTTTGCAGCCTGTCATTAGCAGTATCCACACAGCAGTGGATTACTGCAACTGCCCATGGCAGAAATAACTTGCTGCAGATCACAGTCAGATACAGTGCTGTCACGCTCCCCGGGTCCTCGGCTCCCCTTCCCGGGTCCTCACCCCCGCTCCCCGGCTCACCTGCCACGCTCCCCGCTCTCCAGCCTCCGGTGTCCGTCCTTCCTAGGCCCCCTGGTCCCCGATCCCGGCGCCCGACGGCTTCCCAGGACCTGGCCGGCTCCCCTGCGTCCTCCTCTCAGCCTCCTTCCCTGGCTTCTGGCACCCGGGCGGCGCGCATGCGCATTAGGGCGCGAGCGCGGTCACTGACCCTTTCTTAAAGGGCCAGCGTCCATTAACAGGAAATGAGGCTAATCAGGTACAGGGTATAAAGGGGTTTATTGTCCAAGGGGGCGGGGCCTGATCTTCGTGTTTTCCAAGCTAGGAGTCAGGTCTCCTTGTGTCTTCGTGCCATACTCACGTATCTCTCTTCTAGAGCTGATCCTGCCTCGCCATCCGGTTCTGCTGAATCCCGAACCCCGCACGCTGTCCGTCTGCCATCTGACAGTCCGTACCATCTCGGATCCCTGCGGTGACCTGTCATCTCGCTCCACAAGGTTCCGGACCCTGCCTGACATCATCTCGGCTTCCGAACCTGAGCTACGTCACCCGGACTACCATCTGTGACTCCGTGGTCCCAGGGACTTCTCCGTTACCTTCACGTGCACGGACTGTTCTGCTATCCATAGTGCTTCAGCTACCGGACTCCTACCACCATCTTAGAGTTCGGCCCAGTGGATCCACCTCCTGGGTCTGCCCGACCGCCTGGCCCTGACAGTAAGATCAGGCCATGGATCCCGCTGCAGCACTAGCGGCCTTGCAAGAGGAACTCCAACGCCAGACCCGCATGCTGAACTTTATGTCTTCCGTGGACGCCCGCCTGAATACGTTACAAGCGGCAGTTACGCCTTCAGCATCCCGGGCCTCCACTAGTCAATCCACGGCTCCCGCACCCGTGGCCGTCTCTTCGGATGCTTCCCGACTCCGTTTGGCTTCACCACCTCGTTATGCCGGAGATCCCAAGACCTGCAGGGGCTTCATAAACCAATGTTCCCTTCATTTCACGCAGCTGCCACATTTGTTCACCTCCGACCAAGCCAAGGTCGCCTTCATAATGTCCCACCTAGAGGGCGAGGCACTGGCGTGGATGAACCCCTTGTGGGAGAAGGAGGACCCTATGACCAAGGATCTTCAAGAGTTCCTGCAGGCCTTCCGCAGCACCTTTGACGAGCCGGGACGCGCCTCTGCGTCTGCTTCATCCCTTCTCCGCTTACGTCAAGGAACACTGACGGTGGGCCAATACGCCATCCGTTTCCGCACGTTGGCTTCAGAACTCGGGTGGAATAATGAGGCCCTAACAGCCGCCTTCTGGGAAGGACTCTCGAGTCGCATCAAAGATGAGTTGGCGGGTCGTGACGTGCCCTCCACCCTAGATGCCCTGATTGCCCTAGCAACTCGAGTGGACATTCGTTTTCAGGAGCGCTCCAAGGAGCTGTCTCGTGAGAGACGTCCGGTACGGCATTCTTCTCCTCCACAGAAACCCTCCACACCTCAGTCATCATCAGCTGGGATTCCCGTCCACGAGCCCATGCAGATCGACCGAGTACGGCAGTCTGAACAACGTCGAGCAGAGCGACTCGCCAAGGGTCTCTGCTTTTACTGCGGAGAGGGCACTCACCTCCTACGCTCCTGTCCGGAAAGGCCGGGAAACTCCAAAGCCTAGGGTTGGTAGGAGAGGCCACCCTAGGTGCTGATACTCTCTCAGACCCGGTTACGTGGACTGTGCAAGTAACAACGGGAGAGACGCGTTTCACGGCTGAGGCATACCTCGATTCCGGGGCAGCAGGCAACTTCATCCAGCAAGCCACGGTGGACAAGTACCAGCTGCCTGTTACTCCACTTGACAAACCCCTCGTGATAGCCTCTGTGGATGGGAGACCCCTCTCTGATACCATCTCCTGGGTCACCAGGCCGGTCAAACTGCGTATCGGTGCCCTTCACACCGAGAACATCGCGCTCTACGTCCTCCCACACATGTCCCATCAAATCCTGCTGGGACTTCCCTGGTTGCGGACACACGAACCATCAGTCAGCTGGGGCACTGGCGAAATCACCCGATGGGGCTCTGCCTGTCATGAGAAGTGTCTGAAGTCCATACAACCCATCCGACGACCTCCGGTTCCAGAGAACCTACCGGAACTGCCCTCGGCCTATTGGTCCTTCGCAGACGTTTTTGACAAAAAGGAGTCTGAAGTACTTCCGCCACACCGTCCCTACGATTGCGCCATCGACCTGCTCCCCGGAACAACACCACCTCGAGGACGGATATATCCGTTGTCTCCAGCCGAAACCAGAGCCATGTCTACCTACATCACAGAGAGCCTGGCAAGGGGATTCATCCGGAGATCCTCCTCTCCTGCGGGAGCAGGCTTCTTCTTCGTTAAGAAGAAAGAGGGTGACCTACGCCCATGCATTGACTACCGGGGTTTGAATCAGATCACCGTAAAAAACAAGTACCCTCTGCCGCTCATCCCCGAATTGTTCGACCGGCTCAGAGGAGCCCGTGTGTTCACCAAACTGGATCTTCGGGGTGCCTACAACCTGGTTCGTATTCGCTCTGGGGACGAATGGAAGACTGCGTTTAATACTCGCGATGGGCACTATGAATACTGCGTGATGCCCTTCGGCCTGTGTAACGCTCCTGCCGTCTTCCAAGAATTGGTGAACGACATTTTCCGGGACCTCCTCTACGTCTGTGTAGTAGTTTATCTGGATGACATCCTTGTCTTCTCTCCGGACCTCCAGACCCACAGAGAGAACGTACAGCTGGTTCTACAAAGACTGAGAGAGAATCGTCTCTACGCCAAATATGAGAAGTGTGTCTTTGAGCAGTCTTCTCTCCCCTTTCTGGGGTACATCATCTCTGACACTGGACTGCAGATGGATCCCAAGAAGGTCTCCGCCATTCTCAACTGGCCTCCTCCTTCTGGACTGAAGGCAATCCAACGCTTCCTGGGATTCGCCAACTACTACCGCCAGTTTATCCCTCACTTCTCTGCCCTGACTGCTCCTCTCTCCGCTTTGACCAAAAAGGAGGCTAATCCAAAGGACTGGTCACCTGCGGCCGACGCCGCGTTTTGCTCTCTGAAGCGAGCATTTGCCTCCTCTCCTGTACTCCACCGACCGGAATTAAACCGCCAGTTCACCTTGGAGGTGGATGCCTCCTCCTCGGGAGCCGGAGCAGTGCTCATGCAGAAGTCCTCCTCCGGTAAGATGGTGACTTGCGGCTTCTTCTCCAAGAGCTTCTCAGCGCCGGAACGTAATTACACCATCGGTGACCGAGAACTATTGGCGGTCAAACTGGCTCTGGAGGAGTGGCGCTACCTCCTGGAAGGAGCAGTATACCCCGTGATTATCTACACGGACCATAAGAACCTGGAATACCTGCGGTCCGCTCAGCGACTGAACCCACGGCAAGCCAGGTGGTCCTTATTCTTTGCCAGATTTGATTTCCAGCTCCATTTCAGACCCGCGGACAAGAATGTACGCGCTGATGCCTTGTCTAGGTCTCTCATGCCCATGGAGCAGGAGGAAGAGACTACCCAACCTATCATCTCTCCTAGCAAGATTATTCCGGTGGCTCCTGTCACCCTGGCCCAGATACCGCCCGGGAAGACCTATGTCTCTGAGACTGACAGGCAAAAAGTGTTACACTGGGGTCATGCCTCAAAAACAGCCGGTCATGCAGGCCAGAAGAGAACATGGGGTGCGATTGTACGTCACTACTGGTGGCCATCCCTTCGCACGGACGTCGCTGCTTTTGTCTCTGCCTGCCCCTCATGTGCCAGGAACAAGACGCCCAAACACCTGCCCTATGGCCGTCTTCTGCCTCTGCCGATACCCTCAGTTCCGTGGCAACACATAGCGATGGACTTCATTACGGACTTGCCATTATCCTCCGGGCACACAGTCATATGGGTCGTGGTGGATCGGTTCTCCAAAATGGCTCACTTCGTCCCTATGGCCGGACTGCCCTCTGCTCAGGAACTCGCGGAAGCCTATATACATCACATCTTCCGCTTGCATGGCTTTCCATCCCACATCGTGTCCGACAGAGGAACTCAGTTCACCTCCCGCTTCTGGAGGGCGCTCTGCAAACATCTGGGAGTGACTCTGGACTTTTCTTCTGCTTACCATCCTCAGTCTAATGGCCAAGTGGAGAGGGTCAATCAAATCTTGACCTCCTTCTTACGTCACTATGTCAACGCCCATCACGACGACTGGTCCACGCTTCTGCCTTGGGCTGAATTCTCCCATAACCACCACATCAGTGAGTCGTCCTCCAAATCTCCTTTCCATGTCGTTTACGGACTTCAGCCCTCCGTCCCATTGCCTATATCCCCTTCTTCGGATGTCCCTGCTGCTGATACTGTAGCCCGTGACTTCGCTACCATTTGGGACTCTGTCAAGGCGTCCCTTGGGCGCGCTTCCCAGCGGATGAAGAAACACGCTGACAAGAGGCGTCTGGACCCTCCGTGTTTCTCTCCTGGTGATCTGGTCTGGCTTGCTTCCCAGTACATCCGATTGAAGATACCTTCCTACAAGCTGGGTCCTCGCTACATCGGGCCGTTTAAGGTCCTCACCAAAATCAACGAGGTCTCCTACAAGTTACAGCTCCCGGCCACGATGAGAATACCCAACTCATTCCACGTCTCCCTGCTCAAGCCGGTGGTCCTTGGTCCATTTTCCGCTGCTGCCAGTCCGGCTCCTCCACCTATTGCCGATGACGACATCTATGCGGTAAGGGATATCGTGGCCATGAAGACCGTTCGAGGCCGGCAGTTCTTCCTGGTGGACTGGGAAGGGTATGGTCCTGAGGATAGGTCCTGGGAGCCCAGGGAGAACGTGGGCACTCCTCTGATCCGTGCCTTCATGTCCCGGTTGCGGGGAGGGGGGCGTGGGGGGGGGGTACTGTCACGCTCCCCGGGTCCTCGGCTCCCCTTCCCGGGTCCTCACCCCCGCTCCCCGGCTCACCTGCCACGCTCCCCGCTCTCCAGCCTCCGGTGTCCGTCCTTCCTAGGCCCCCTGGTCCCCGATCCCGGCGCCCGACGGCTTCCCAGGACCTGGCCGGCTCCCCTGCGTCCTCCTCTCAGCCTCCTTCCCTGGCTTCTGGCACCCGGGCGGCGCGCATGCGCATTAGGGCGCGAGCGCGGTCACTGACCCTTTCTTAAAGGGCCAGCGTCCATTAACAGGAAATGAGGCTAATCAGGTACAGGGTATAAAGGGGTTTATTGTCCAAGGGGGCGGGGCCTGATCTTCGTGTTTTCCAAGCTAGGAGTCAGGTCTCCTTGTGTCTTCGTGCCATACTCACGTATCTCTCTTCTAGAGCTGATCCTGCCTCGCCATCCGGTTCTGCTGAATCCCGAACCCCGCACACTGTCCGTCTGCCATCTGACAGTCCGTACCATCTCGGATCCCTGCGGTGACCTGTCATCTCGCTCCACAAGGTTCCGGACCCTGCCTGACATCATCTCGGCTTCCGAACCTGAGCTACGTCACCCGGACTACCATCTGTGACTCCGTGGTCCCAGGGACTTCTCCGTTACCTTCACGTGCACGGACTGTTCTGCTATCCATAGTGCTTCAGCTACCGGACTCCTACCACCATCTTAGAGTTCGGCCCAGTGGATCCACCTCCTGGGTCTGCCCGACCGCCTGGCCCTGACAAGTGCCTACAAGTAGTATTCAACCCCCTGCAGATTTAGCAGTTTTACACATTCAGAATTAACTTGGCATTGTCACATTTGGACTGTAGATCAGCCTGGAAGTGTGAAATGCACTGCAGCAAAAAAGAATGTTATTTCTTTTTTTTTTTTTTTTTTAAATTGTGAAAAGTTTATTCAGAGGGTCATTTATTATTCAACCCCTCAATCCACCAGAATTCTGTTTGGTTCCCCTAAAGTATTAAGAAGTATTTCAGGCACAAAGAACAATGAGCTTCACATGTTTGGATTAATTATCTATTTTTCCAGCCTTTTCTGACTAATTAAGACCCTCCCCAAACTTGTGAACAGCACTCATACTTGGTCAACATGGGAGGGAAAGACAAAGGAGCATTCCAAGGCCATCAGAGACAAGATCGTGGAGGGTCACAAGGCTGGCAAGGGGTACAAAACCCTTTCCAAGGAGTTGGGCCTACCTGTCTCCACTGTTGGGAGCATCATCCGGAAGTGGAAGGCTTATGAAACTACTGTTAGCCTTCCACGGCCTGGACAGCCTTTGAAAGTTTCGACCCATGCCAAGGCCAGGCTTGTCCGAAGAGTCAAGGCTAACCCAAGGACAACAAGGAAGGAGCTCCGGGAAGATCTCATGGCAGTGGGGACATTGGTTTCCGTCAATACCATAAGTAATGTACTCCACCGCAATGGTCTCCGTTCCAGACGAGCCCGTAAGGTACCTTTACTTTCAAAGCGTCATGTCAAGGCTCATCTACAGTTTGCTCATGATCACTTGGAGGACTCTGAGACAGACTGGTTCAAGGCTCTCTGGTCTGATGAGGCCAAGATCGAGATCTTTGGTGCCAACCACACACGTGACGTTTGGAGACTGGATGGCACTGCATACGACCCCAAGAATACCCTCCCTACAGTCAAGCATGGTGGTGGCAGCATCATGTTGTGGGGCTGTTTCTCAGCCAAGGGGCCTGGCCATCTGGTCCGCATCCATGGGAAGATGGATAGCACGGCCTACCTGGAGATTTTGGCCAAGAACCTCCGCTCCTCCATCAAGGATCTTAAGATGGGTCGTCATTTCATCTTCCAACAAGACCACGACCCAAAGCACACAGCCAAGAAAACCAAGGCCTGGTTCAAGAGGGAAAAAATCAAGGTGTTGCAGTGGCCTAGTCAGTCTCCTGACCTTAACCCAATTGAAAACTTGTGGAAGGAGCTCAAGATTAAAGTCCACATGAGACACCCAAAGAACCTAGATAACTTGGAGAAGATCTGCATGGAGGAGTGGGCCAAGATAACTCCAGAGACCTGTGCCGGCCTGATCAGGTCTTATAAAAGACGATTATTAGCTGTAATTGCAAACAAGGGTTATTCCACAAAATATTAAACCTAGGGGTTGAATAATAATTGACCCACACTTTTATGTTCAAAATTTATTAAAATTTAACTGAGCAACATAACTTGTTGGTTTGTAAGATTTATGCATCTGTTAATAAATCCTGCTCTTGTTTGAAGTCTGCAGGCTCTAACTTATTTGCATCTTATCAAACCTGCTAAATCTGCAGGGGGTTGAATACTACTTGTAGGCACTGTATATGGACCAGGGAGCCCACTTGGCCATTTGAGGTGAGGTGAGTTGGGATCAAGGAAACCTGGGTCTGAATACAGCCGGACAAGCACTTACTAAGATGGGGTCAGATATCTAGAGGCCCTTGTTATGCCTGTTGTCCCCTCTACTTTCACAGTTGCAAAATCCGTGAATATCTCAAATCTGTGACTCCCTGTTGTTGGCCCCAGATGGCTGAAGATCTTTTATTTCCCATCCCTTTTTTATTTGTGCATGTTAAGAATTCCCCTTCTGGATTACTGGACTTTGAGCTGCAAGAGGGCTGCACGCCCTTTGTCATGGACTTTTCCCAATCCACATCATGGACTTTGACCAGATGTACTGGGTTTTTATCATAAGGAGTAACGTTCAGGGATGGGGGATAGATAACTCATTGAACGGTGACTGTATACATGAACTTGAACTCGGTTTCCAATTTTTTAACCTAGTAGTAATGATTCGTTCTAATCCTTAAGGAAAAAAGATATCATCTGCCCTCTGGAAAAAAAGAAAAGAGGACTATTGTTATTTATGTTATGCGTGACGTTGCATTGGTGTCTTCCAGGTCTTTGAATGGTCAAGGAGAAGCATTATTAAAAAGGGCAGAAACGTTAGGAAGGGGACTGGTTGCTGTTGCATTCCTTTCCATGATGAGACTAATGGCGCTGTTGTAATGTCATGTGAATTGTGTCCTGCATCTTTGTAAATAATGTAATTTGTGAATTGTGATGTAATGTGAATGTACAACAAGACTACATGTAGTAGGTAACAAGGTATTATATGTTGTTGCCAGACTATAAGTTTTGGGACTAACCCACAATAGGACAGGTTAGCTCATAGGGAAAGAGACAGTTTTCCTGTTAGAAGTTAATGAAGACCCAGTGTGTGACAAGAACAGACATATAATCTGAAGGTTGTCAAGGCTACATGTAGTGTATGACCTGTGGCAAAAGAGAGAGAAACGAGACTGGAGCCAAGAAAGGGTGATCCTGAAGTTTTGACCGAGACACAGAGTGCAGGACTATATTAATTCTAGAGACCGACCTTCCAATGGAGTGGCCCTGAAGAAGAAGGGTCTGGAGGACGGATTTCTAGAAGGAAGACCTCAAATAGCTTACAGCTCAAAGGTAACAGGCCGAGACAAACTACGGCATGGACTGAGTGACTGCCGGGTGGAGTCTCCCAAAGCATCTGAATGCTAAGGGCTTTACTCTGGCTATATTGGCATATCCCCTGATTCCTTCATCTATGAGGAGAATACACATGGAGACACAGAAAGGAAAAGTGATTGTCCCTTATTGGACTGTGGTGCTAGGTTCGGTTAGACTGAGACTTATTGGACCGGTAAGATCAGGAACAACTCAGATGGAACTGAAAGTATGTCTCAATATGTTCTGTATGACTGAAACATGCTGGCGATTATATGCCTGCTATCTCATGTATAAAGTTGGTAAAGAAGAACTGCTAAGTAAAGTTTTATGATTTGATCTCCTTGTTGAAATGAGTTGTCATCTGGTCCTGGCCAGCTGAAGCCATAAGCAACATGTGGCTTGCAAGGGCATAAGGCCGACACTACACAAGTCCACACACCCAGTCGGGACTGTGCTTTTCATGTAGCGTGTTGGGAAGCAGCATCTCATCCATGGCTATCGCCCTGCACCACTCTACATATTCCCCAGCTTATACCTTTAAAATGTACTTATTTTCTAACATTATATGCAACTTGAAGCTAAGATTAAAGCATGTGGGCATGGGGGCTTATCAAACCTGCTAAATCTGCAGGGGGTTGAATACTACTTGTAGGCACTGTATCTGCTAGCATTGCAAATATTGCCAATGAAAACAGTGAAAGTATATTCGATCTCTATTCATCTCAGGTGCTAGTTACTGATGAAGGCCATGTTTGGGCGACAATGTCTGACTTGACTCTACTGAGTATGAAATACTAAAAAATCATCATATTTTACTGAATTCTGGAGTGCCTTGTATATATTACTACTATGGCTTAGTGATGGCTTATTTTTTGTGTCTCGAGCTGACATTTTTAACTGTAACATTTTTGTGCAGATGTTACGTTTTGATCACCTGTTATTGCATTTTACGCAAAATTTGCGTCAATCAAACTACGTTAATTTGGCGTTTGGAATTTTTTGCTGCTACGCCATTTACCGATCAGATTAATTGATTTTATATTTTGATAGATTGGGTATTTCTGAACGCGGCGATACCAAATATGAGTATATTTTTTTATTTTTTTAACCCTTTAATTTTCAATGGGGCAAAAGGGGGGTGGTTTGAACTTTTAGGTTATTTTAAAACTTTTTTTTACTTTTTTTTATTTTACTAGGTCTGTTAGGTGGCTATATGAATCAGCACTCTGATCGCTCTGCCATATCTCCACATCACAGCTACACAGCTGAGATCTGCAGATATGCTGCTTTACTTTCACTGCCGCCTCTATTCCGGCATTGAGAGCAAGTCACTCATGTTAGCTACAGGCGTCATCACATCACTGTGTGCTACCATGGCAACCAATGGAAGTCACGTGATCACATCACAAGGACTTCCGATGGGGGCGGGGTAAGTGATCATAATGGCGGCGCACATATCCATCTCATTGCCAGATTTTGGCAGCAAGATGTAAGGGGTTAATAGTCGCGGGTGGAAGCGACTCCACTCGCGACTAGCAGGCACACATGTCAGCTGTTGAAATCAGCTGATATGTGTGCGGATTGCTGTGGGGATTAACCTCACACGATCCATGATGTACCCAGTACGTCATGGGTAGAGATGAGCGAACTGGTCCCGGTTCGGCTCGAGGTCGGTTCGCCGAACGGAGGTCCCGTTCGAGTTCGGTTCGTCGAACGTTCGACGAACCGAACTCGAGCCAATAGGCTATAATGGGAGGCAATCACAAACACATAAAAATGCATGATAAATGTACACAAACAGTTAATAAACATTGCCATAACACTTACCGGTCCCCGCGATCCCTTCTGCACTCTGTCTCCTGCCGCTATTCCATCCGATGATCGCTGAATCCTCCCGGCGACCGGCACTGCCAGCAGTGATGCAGGACCTATCGTGACGTCAAAATAGCCATGTGACCAGTCACGTGGCTATTATCTCATTGGCTACAGACTGGTCACATGACTATGACGCGTCATGTAGGACCTGCGAGTGCATCTCTCCGGTACACGGTGCACATATGTGTATCGCCGTGTACCGGCGACATGCTCTAGCACACGGTCGACTCCCCGTTCCGTTAGGGACCGGCTGACACAGCCGGTCATTAACGGAGATCACCGTTGCCATAGCAACGCAGTTAGCGGTGACGTCACCGCTAACCGCGGCTCCGAGAGCACCATTGCTATGGTAACGCGTCTGTCAGCGTTACCGCTGTTACCGCTGACAGCCAGCACTGATCACTCACGGAGTGAAGGCTGCACGCTGCTTCCCGATTGTAGTGAGGATTGTAGTGAGGATGAGGTTCCCCAGCCCCAAGTGATGAGCTGGTGAACCTCATCCTCACTACAATCGTCACTACTACTACACTAGTGAGGATTGTAGTGAGGATGAGGTGCCCCAGCCCCAAGTGATGAGCTGGTGAACCTCATCCTCACTACAATCGTCACTACTACTACACTAGAAAGAAGACAGAAGAGCAGGATCGTGGAGGGCTGACAGGGGGTAATAAAGATGGAGTCTCTAATGTGTATTTATTTCTATTAAAGTATTTTTTCTCTGTGTGGTGTTTTTTTTAACCCTTTATTGGAGATTCTTAATGGCCGGGTCAAACGTGCCTGACATTAAGAATCTCTGGCTTAATACTGGCTAGTAAAACAAAGCCAGTATTAACTCATGATTACCCAACAAGCCACCCGGCTCCAGGGCTGTTGGAAGAGTTGGATACAGCGCCAGATGATGGCGCTTCTATGAGAGCGCCATTTTCTGGGACGGCTGCGGACTGAAATCCACAGTAGAGGCGCCCAGAAACCTCGGGCTAACCTGTGCTACAGATTCCAATCCCCAGCTGCCTAGTTGTACCCGGCTGGAGACAAAAATGGGGCGAAGCCCACGTCATTTGTTTTTTAATTATTTCATGAAATAAGTGAAATAATTAAAAAAAAAACGGGCTTCCCTATATTTTTGGTTCCCAGCCGGGTACAAATAGGCAACTGGGGGTTGGAGGCAGCCCGTGGCTGCCTGCTGTACCTGGCTAGCATACAAAAATATGGCGAAGCCCACGTCATTCTTTTGGTGGGCAAAAAAATTATGCATACAGTCCTGGATGGAGTATGCTGAGCCTTGTAGTTCTGCAGCTGCTGTCTGCTCTTCTCCATACAGACAGACAGCAGTTGCAGAACTACAAGGCTCAGCATACTCCATCCAGGACTGTATGCAGAAGTTTTTTGCCCCCTGAAAAAATTATGTGGGCTTCGCCATATTTTTGTATGCTAGCCAGGTACAGCAGGCAGGTACGGCTGCCCCCAACCCCCAGTTGCCTATTTGTACCCGGCTGGGAACCAAAAATAAAGGGAAGCCCTTTTTTATTATTTCATGAATTTCATGAAATAATTAGAAAACAAATAACGTAGGCTTCGCCCCATTTTTGTGTCCAGCCAGGTACAACTAGGCAGCTGGGGATTGGAATCCGCAGCACAGGTTGGCTTGAGCTTTCTGGGCCCCACTGCTGCGAATTGCAGTCTGCAGCCGCCTCAGAAAATGGCATTTTCATAGAAGCGCCATCTTCTGGCGCTGTATCCAACTCTTCCAACACCTGCCTGCTATACCTGGCTAGCATACAAAAATATGGCGAAGCTCACGTCCTTTTTTTGCAGTTTTTTGGCAAAAAAAATAAAAAATGCTTCCCTGGATTTTCCATTGCCAGTGAAGGTAACACCAAGCAGTGGGGGTTAGCAGCCAGTAGCTGCTTGGATTACCCTTAGCTAGCAATACAAAAAATGCAGCGGGAGCCCATATATATTTTTTTTAATTATTTATTTAAATAACTAAAAATAAAATGGGCTTCCCTGTATTTTGATTGCTGGACATCACAGTGCTGTAAAAATATCTTTAAAAAAATGACGTAGCGCTCCGCGGTATTTTTGATTCTCAGCGCAGATAAAGCAGACAGCTATGGGTTGCCACCCCCATCTGCCTGCCGTTACCTTGGTTGGCAATCAAAATACAGGGAAGCCCATTAATTTTTTCTATTTAAAAAATAGTTAAAAAAAAATGACGTTGGGTCCCCCCATTTTTGATAGCCAGCTAGGGTAAAGCAGACGGCTGTAGCCTGAAAACCACAGCTGGCAGCTTTACCGTGGTTGGGGATCCAATGTGGAGGTCCCCTCAGGCTCTTTTTTATAATTATTTTATAAATATTAATAATTACACAATAAAAGTAGGGTCCCCCCCAAATTGGATCACCAGCCAAGGTAAAGCGGACAGCTGTGGTCTGGTATTCTCAGGGTGGGAAGGTCCATAGTTATTGGGCCTTCACAGCCTAAAAATAGCAGGCCGCAGGCACCCCAGACGTGGCGCATCCACTAGATGCGCCAATCCGGGCGCTTCACCCCAGCTCATCCCGTGCCCTGGTGCAGTGGCAAACGGGGTAATAAATCAGGTTGATACTAGCTGTAAAGTCACCTGAGATCAAGCCCAGCAGTTTGTGATGTCATGGCGTCTATTAGATACCCAACATCGTAAACTGTCAGTACTAACAAAAAAAAAAAAATCGACAAAAGAAATTTATTTGAAAAAATAGTCCCCAAAACATTTCCTCTTTCACCAATTTATTGTAAGAAAAAAAATAAAGGGGTCCCACGACGACTCTGGACCGTCTGGAATATGGGGGGGAGACACTCAGGGAACGTATCCCCCATTTTCTAGGAGTGCGGACCCTTCATGTGAGGAGTGTGGGTGCAATGAATCTGCACTCACTCTTCTCGGGTCCACAGCAGCAGAGTCCATGTCGTAATGGTTGCTACCAAAGCTGCAATGCCCTGCTCATGAGGTAAGGGCATGCCTAATCAGGAGAACTACTGTAGAGGAAGCTCTGCTCACTGGTATATAGGTGCTCAGAGGAAATAATAGATAAAATTAGTGAGTAACCTCGGCACTCTAAATCTCCCAGACTAAGTCAGTAAGTCACAACGGATAGTAATGCAAAATCACTCTTTATTGGTCCGTATTAAGAAAAACATTTTTTTTCATAAGCATATATGTTTTTGTCCAAAACAAGTTACAAATGACGTTTCGGCCTGAGCCTTCATCAGATTGGACTTATCTGCATGTAATCATGAAAAATGACAATAATCAGTATCACATAAGAGTGAGAGAACAATAACATAAACTCGAACAATGTAGAGGTACAATTGGGATGCAGCAAAAAAATTGCAACACAGCAAGAAATGAAACACATGATACAAATGTCATAATACAGTACAAGGACAATATAGTAATGACAAATATGGGGTCAGAGTAGGCTTAGACAGCTCTGGTACGAAAGAGATGTCAATCATAAAGTAACATGTGCAGTAGGTGTAGAGCTACACTATGCATGGCAGAGCTAATGGGTAGACCGACCATAGAAAAAGTAGAGAAAAAGTGGAGAAAAAATGTAGAAAAAGTGGAGAAAAAGTGGAGAAAAAGTGGAGAAAAAGTGGAGAAAAAATGGAGAAGAAGTGGAGAAAAAGTGGATAAAAAGTGGAGAAAAAGTGGAGAAAAAGTGAAGAAAAAGTGGAGAAAAAGTGGAGAATAAGTGGAGAAAAAATGGAGAAAAAAATGGAGAAAAAGTGGAGAAAAAGTGGAGAATAAGTAAAGAAAAAATTGAGAAAAAATGGAGAAAAAGTGGAGAAAAAGTGGAGAAAAAGTGGAGAAAAAGTGGAGAATAAGTGGAGAAAAAATGGAGAAAAAAATGGAGAAAAAGTGGAGAAAAAGTGGAGAAAAAGTGGAAAAAAAATGGAGAAAAAATGGAGAAAAAGTGGAGAAAAAGTGGAGAAAAAATGGAGAAAAAGTGGAGAAAAAGTGGAGAAAAAGTGGAGAAAAAGTGGAGAAAAAATGGAGAAAAAAATGGAGAAAAAGAGGAGAAAAAGTGGAGAAAAAATGGAGAAAAAATGGAGAAAAAGTGGAGAAAAAGTGGAGAAAAAGTGATGAAAAAGTGGAGAAAAAGTGGAGAAAAAATGGAGAAAAAAATGGAGAAAAAGTGGAGAAAAAGTGGAGAAAAAGTGGAGAAAAAATGAAGAAAAAATGGAGAAAAAGTGGAGAAAAAGTGGAGAAAAAATGGAGAAAAAGTGGAGAAAAAGTGGAGAAAAAGTGGAGAATAAGTGGAGAAAAAATGGAGAAAAAAATGGAGAAAAAGTGGAGAAAAAGTGGAGAAAAAGTGGAGAAAAAATGGAGAAAAAATGGAGAAAAAGTGGAGAAAAAGTGGAGAAAAAATGGAGAAAAAGTGGAGAAAAAGTGGAGAAAAAGTAGAGAATAAGTGGAGAATAAGTGGAGAAAAAATGGAGAAAAAAATGGAGAAAAAGTGGAGAAAAAGTGAAGAATAAGTGGAGAAAAAATGGAGAAAAAAATGGAAAAAAAGTGGAGAAAAAGTGGAAAAAATTGGAGAAAAAGTGGAGAATAAGTGGAGAAAAAATGGAGAAAAAATGGAGAAAAAGTGGAGAAAAAGTGGAGAAAAAGTGGAGAATAAGTGGAGAAAAAATGGAGAAAAAAATGGAGAAAAAGTGGAGAAAAAGTGGAGAAAAAATGGAGAAAAAGTGGAGAAAAAGTGGAGAAAAAATGGAGAAAAAATGGAGAAAAAGTGGAGAAAAAGTGGAGAAAAAGTGGAGAAAAAATGGAGAAAAAAATGGAGAAAAAGTGGAGAAAAAGTGGAGAAAAAGTGGAGAAAAAGTGGAGAATAAGTGGAGAAAAAATGGAGAAAAAAATGGAGAAAAAGTGGAGAAAAAGTGGAGAAAAAATGGAGAAAAAGTGGAGAAAAAGTGGAGAAAAAATGGAGAAAAAATGGAGAAAAAGCGGAGAAAAAGTGGAGAAAAAGTGGAGAAAAAGTGGAGAAAAAATGGAGAAAAAAATGGAGAAAAAGTGGAGAAAAAGTGGAGAAAAAGTGGAGAAAAAGTGGAGAATAAGAGGAGAAAAAATGGAGAAAAAAATGGAGAAAAAGTATAGAAAAAGTGGAGAAAAAGTGGAGAAAAAGTGAAGAAAAAATGTAGAAAAAAATGGAGAAAAAGTGGAGAAAAAGTGGAGAATAAGTGGAGAAAAAGTGGAGAAAAAATGGAGAAAAAAATGGAGAAAAAGTGGAGAAAAAGTGGAGAAAAAGTGGAGAAAAAATGAAGAAAAAATGGAGAAAAAGTGGAGAAAAAGTGGAGAAAAAATGGAGAAAAAATGGAGAAAAAGTGGAGAAAAAGTGGAGAAAAAGTGATGAAAAAGTGGAGAAAAAGTGGAGAAAAAATGGAGAAAAAAATGGAGAAAAAGTGGAGAAAAAGTGGAGAAAAAGTGGAGAAAAAATGAAGAAAAAATGGAGAAAAAGTGGAGAAAAAGTGGAGAAAAAATGGAGAAAAAGTGGAGAAAAATGGAGAAAAAGTGGAGAAAAAGTGGAGAAAAAATGGAGAAAAAATGGAGAAAAAGTGGAGAAAAAGTGGAGAAAAAATGGAGAAAAAGTGGAGAAAAAGTGGAGAAAAAGTAGAGAATAAGTGGAGAATAAGTGGAGAAAAAATGGAGAAAAAAATGGAGAAAAAGTGGAGAAAAAGTGAAGAATAAGTGGAGAAAAAATTGAGAAAAAAATGGAAAAAAAGTGGAGAAAAAGTGGAAAAAATTGGAGAAAAAGTGGAGAATAAGTGGAGAAAAAATGGAGAAAAAATGGAGAAAAAGTGGAGAAAAAGTGGAGAAAAAGTGGAGAAAAAGTGGAGAATAAGTGGAAAAAAAATGGAGAAAAAAATGGAGAAAAAGTGGAGAAAAAGTGGAGAAAAAATGGAGAAAAAGTGGAGAAAAAGTGGAGAAAAAATGGAGAAAAAATGGAGAAAAAGTGGAGAAAAAGTGGAGAAAAAGTGGAGAAAAAGTGGAGAAAAAATGGAGAAAAAAATGGAGAAAAAGTGGAGAAAAAGTGGAGAAAAAGTGGAGAAAAAGTGGAGAATAAGTGGAGAAAAAATGGAGAAAAAAATGGAGAAAAAGTGGAGAAAAAGTGGAGAAAAAATGGAGAAAAAATGGAGAAAAAGTGGAGAAAAAGTGGAGAAAAAATGGAGAAAAAATGGAGAAAAAGTGGAGAAAAAGTGGAGAAAAAGTGGAGAAAAAGTGGAGAAAAAATGGAGAAAAAAATGGAGAAAAAGTGGAGAAAAAGTGGAGAAAAAGTGGAGAATAAGAGGAGAAAAAATGGAGAAAAAAATGGAGAAAAAGTATAGAAAAAGTGGAGAAAAAGTGGAGAAAAAGTGAAGAAAAAATGTAGAAAAAAATGGAGAAAAAGTGGAGAAAAAGTGGAGAATAAGTGGAGAAAAAATGGAGAAAAAATGGAGAAAAAGTGGAGAAAAAGTGGAGAAAAAATGGAGAAAAAGTGGAGAAAAAGTGGAGAAAAAGTGGAGAAAAAGTGGAGAAAAAATGGAGAAAAAAATGGAGAAAAAGTGGAGAAAAAGTGGAGAAAAAGTGGAGAAAAAGTGGAGAAAAAATGGAGAAAAAAATGGAGAAAAAGTGGAGAAAAACTGGAGAAAAAATGGAGAAAAAGTGGAGAAAAAGTGAAGAAAAAGTGATGAAAAAGTGGAGAAAAAGTGGAGAGAAAATGGAGAAAAAGTGGAGAAAAAGTGGAGAAAAAGTGGAGAAAAAGTAGAGAATAAGTGGAGAAAAAATGGAGAAAAAAATGGAGAAAAAGTGGAGAAAAAGTGGAGAAAAAGTGGAGAAAAAATGGAGAAAAAAATGGAGAAAAAGTGGAGAAAAAGTGGAGAAAAAGTGGAGAAAAAGTGAAGAAAAAATGTAGAAAAAAATGGAGAAAAAGTGGAGAAAAAGTGGAGAATAAGTGGAGAAAAAGTGGAGAAAAAATGGAGAAAAAAATGGAGAAAAAGTGGAGAAAAAGTGGAGAAAAAGTGGAGAAAAAATGAAGAAAAAATGGAGAAAAAGTGGAGAAAAAGTGGAGAAAAAATGGAGAAAAAATGGAGAAAAAGTGGAGAAAAAGTGGAGAAAAAGTGATGAAAAAGTGGAGAAAAAGTGGAGAAAAAATGGAGAAAAAAATGGAGAAAAAGTGGAGAAAAAGTGGAGAAAAAGTGGAGAAAAAATGAAGAAAAAATGGAGAAAAAGTGGAGAAAAAGTGGAGAAAAAATGGAGAAAAAGTGGAGAAAAAGTGGAGAAAAAGTGGAGAATAAGTGGAGAAAAAATGGAGAAAAAAATGGAGAAAAAGTGGAGAAAAAGTGGAGAAAAAGTGGAGAAAAAATGGAGAAAAAATGGAGAAAAAGTGGAGAAAAAGTGGAGAAAAAATGGAGAAAAAGTGGAGAAAAAGTGGAGAAAAAGTAGAGAATAAGTGGAGAATAAGTGGAGAAAAAATGGAGAAAAAAATGGAGAAAAAGTGGAGAAAAAGTGAAGAATAAGTGGAGAAAAAATGGAGAAAAAAATGGAAAAAAAGTGGAGAAAAAGTGGAAAAAATTGGAGAAAAAGTGGAGAATAAGTGGAGAAAAAATGGAGAAAAAATGGAGAAAAAGTGGAGAAAAAGTGGAGAAAAAGTGGAGAAAAAGTGGAGAATAAGTGGAGAAAAAATGGAGAAAAAAATGGAGAAAAAGTGGAGAAAAAGTGGAGAAAAAATTGAGAAAAAGTGGAGAAAAAGTGGAGAAAAAATGGAGAAAAAATGGAGAAAAAGTGGAGAAAAAGTGGAGAAAAAGTGGAGAAAAAGTGGAGAAAAAATGGAGAAAAAAATGGAGAAAAAGTGGAGAAAAAGTGGAGAAAAAGTGGAGAAAAAGTGGAGAATAAGTGGAGAAAAAATGGAGAAAAAAATGGAGAAAAAGTGGAGAAAAAGTGGAGAAAAAATGGAGAAAAAATGGAGAAAAAGTGGAGAAAAAGTGGAGAAAAAATGGAGAAAAAATGGAGAAAAAGTGGAGAAAAAGTGGAGAAAAAGTGGAGAAAAAGTGGAGAAAAAATGGAGAAAAAAATGGAGAAAAAGTGGAGAAAAAGTGGAGAAAAAGTGGAGAAAAAGTGGAGAATAAGAGGAGAAAAAATGGAGAAAAAAATGGAGAAAAAGTATAGAAAAAGTGGAGAAAAAGTGGAGAAAAAGTGAAGAAAAAATGTAGAAAAAAATGGAGAAAAAGTGGAGAAAAAGTGGAGAATAAGTGGAGAAAAAATGGAGAAAAAATGGAGAAAAAGTGGAGAAAAAGTGGAGAATAAGTGGAGAAAAAATGGAGAAAAAGTGGAGAAAAAGTGGAGAAAAAGTGGAGAAAAAGTGGAGAAAAAATGGAGAAAAAAATGGAGAAAAAGTGGAGAAAAAGTGGAGAAAAAGTGGAGAAAAAGTGGAGAAAAAATGGAGAAAAAAATGGAGAAAAAGTGGAGAAAAAGTGGAGAAAAAATGGAGAAAAAATGGAGAAAAAGTGGAGAAAAAGTGGAGAAAAAGTGATGAAAAAGTGGAGAAAAAGTGGAGAAAAAATGGAGAAAAAGTGGAGAAAAAGTGGAGAAAAAGTGGAGAAAAAGTAGAGAATAAGTGGAGAAAAAATAAAGAAAAAAATGGAGAAAAAGTGGAGAAAAAGTGGAGAAAAAGTGGAGAAAAAATGGAGAAAAAAATGGAGAAAAAGTGGAGAAAAAGTGGAGAAAAAGTGGAGAAAAAGTGGAGAAAAAGTGGAGAAAAAGTGGAGAATAAGTGGAGAAAAAATGGAGAAAAAAATGGAGAAAAAGTGGAGAAAAAGTGGAGAAAAAGTGGAGAAAAAGTGGAGAAAAAGTGGAGAATAAGTGGAGAAAAAATGGAGAAAAAAATGGAGAAAAAGTGGAGAAAAAGTGGAGAATAAGTGGAGAAAAAATGGAGAAAAAAGTGGAGAAAAAGTGGAGAAAAAGTGGAGAAAAAGTGGAGAATAAGTGGAGAAAAAATGGAGAAAAAAATGGAGAAAAAGTGGAGAAAAAGTGGAGAAAAAATGGAGAAAAAAATGGAGAAAAAGTGGAGAAAAAGTGGAGAAAAAAATGGAGAAAAAGTGGAGAAAAAGTGGAGAAAAAGTGGAGAATAAGTGGAGAAAAAATGGAGAAAAAAATGGAGAAAAAGTGGAGAAAAAGTGGAGAAAAAGTGGAGAATAAGTGGAGAAAAAATGGAGAAAAAAATGGAGAAAAAGTGGAGAAAAAGTGGAGAATAAGTGGAGAAAAAATGGAGAAAAAAATGGAGAAAAAAGTGGAGAAAAAGTGGAGAAAAAGTGGAGAAAAAGTGGAGAATAAGTGGAGAAAAAATGGAGAAAAAAATGGAGAAAAAGTGGAGAAAAAGTGGAGAAAAAGTGGAGCACCCTTTGGTGCCTTTCATGTGGCACTAAGGGGTGCTTAGCTTTGTATTTAGCCAAAAAAAATTTAAAAAAAATGACGTAGGGTTCCCCCTAGTTTTGTAGCCAGCTAGGGTAAAGCAGACGGCTGCAGCCTGCAGACCACAGCTGGCAACCTCACCTTGGCTGGTAATCCAAAACTGAGGGCACCCCACGCTGTTATTTTAAATTAAATAAATAATTTTAAAAAAAAAAACACGTAGGGGTCCCCCCAAAATTGGATCACCAGCCAAGGTAAAGCAGACAGCTGGGGCCTGATATTCTCAGACTAGGGAGATCCATGGTTATTGGACTCTCCCCAGCCTAAAAATAGCAGGCCGTGCTTCGCCCCAGCTCATCCCGCGCCCTGGTGCGGTGGCAAACGGGGTAATATATGGGGTTAATACCAGATGTGTAATGTCACCTGGCATCAAGCCCTGGGGTTGGTGAGGTCAGGCGTCTATCAGATACCCGACATCACCAACCCAGTCAGTAATAAAAAAAAATAGACGACAAACACATTTTTATTTGAAAAAACACTCCCCAAAACATTCCCTCTTTAACCAATTTATTAGAATGAAAAACAAATCCAGGTCTGGTGTAATCCAAGGGGTTCCCATGACGATCCACACTGTCCCAGTCAATGAAGAGCAGGATGTTCCCCATTGGCTGGGAGAGCAGTGCAGTGACCTGAGCTAACATCAATGGGTCAGCCCAGGTCACTGCAGGGCATGACAAGTGCTGCTGTCAGCGAGGTACATTACCTGCGCTGATCTCCAGCACACTGACAGCCCCTGTCACTGAGTTCAATGACCGGCGCCTTCACTCCAAGTATCGCGAGAGGCCCGTGACGTCACCGCTAGTCAGTCTCGGGTCGGAAGCGAGAGAAGGGATGTGACAAGCGGTGGCCATGGAGGACAGTGACAGCGCTGAGGTCGGGATGGCGGGACTTCATCACCGCAGGTAAGCCGAGCGGGACCATGTGTGTGTGTGTGTGTGTGTGTGTGTGTGTGTGTGTGTGTGTGTGTGTGTGTGTGTGTGTGTGTGTATGTATGTATGTATGTATGCATGTGTACATGCCGCGGGCAGGAGGTGGCGGAGCGAGCTGAGCGGGGAAGTGTGGGCTTCCTGCACGTAACTAGGATAAACATCGGGTTACTAACCAAAGCGCTTTGCTTGGATACCCGATGTTTATCTTGGTTACCAGCTTCTGGCAGGCTGCCAGCGATGGCTCCTGCACACTGTAGCTGTAAAAAGCCCTGCTTTTTGCTGCTAGAACCGTTCTCGAACGTATCTAGAACTATCGAGCTTTTGCAAAAAGCTCGAGTTCTAGTTCGATCTAGAACAGCCCCCAAAATCACTCGAACCTCGAACTGCAGAACCTCGAACCGCGAACCGCGCTCAACTCTAGTCATGGGTCGCTAAGGGGTTAATTATTTCCTATGGGAAAATTTGCTTTGATATCAGAGTAACTTGGTTTAAGATCACACTCCCGGAACCAATTATGCTCGTAATCCAAGGTTCCACTATATTAGCAAATATGAGGGCCTGCTGATAAGTCTTTGGCTTTACCCAGAAAGAAACGAGATCGGATGATGAAACTTTACATTTATTCCACATACTCTCCACTGATGTCAACACACTTCTTACATCGGTATTCCAAGTTCTGTAAGCCTTGCAAAAAAAATTGTTTTTTTTTCCTTTGCTCAGATAATTTAAAAAAAAATGTATGAGGGTGATGTAAAACTGATAAAGTTTCAGAAAAAGTAAGACCATTCCCTAGAAGGTGCTTATTGAGATGTCTGATTTTTCCACGCTCTAGCAAAATAGGCAATTTTTGTAATCAAACTTTGATTACAGTTTAATCAGAGTGTCATTAGATTTTCTCAAAAAAAAAGTTTCTTCAACTTTCCGACACTTGGAACAAAACTGGACATGAAAAATGACAGACGTGGATGGTTCCAAAGGCTTCATAGGTACAAGTTCTATTGTATGCGAAAATTGGACGTCTGAATGAGTCTGAATGAGCCCTTGAAGACAGAAACATGATCAGTAATGTAGATTAATTTCTTGGATGCTGATGAAGATAAAAATTCCAATGAGCTCAGCATTTTTTATATCAAGCATGTGTATTTATTTAGTGGGTTTTTTGTATGGGTGTCTACCTACAGTATGTTCTGTTCAATAAAAGAGAAGTATGCTGGCGATACTGTGTTATGGGAGCCTGACAAAAGAGAAAATGCTCTTCTTCACATCTAATCAGATATCATTATATTGAAATAAAGATAAGTAAAAATTAATGTTTTAAAATGAAGTAAAGAAAGTCCAGGAATTTCTTCTAGTTGGATAAATGCCACAACTTCATTTCTGACTGCAGAGCAATCAGATTCTGGCTATCACTTTCACAGCAAGTATGAAATAAGAGCGTTTTGGGTTACAATTCATTCCTTACTAATTTATCATGTATTGCCTGCTTTCAAATATATTTTATTTGTAGGAAATACAGTGAAAAATCATAGTGAGAAAATTTACCTAATGGATCGCTGCAGTACATGAGACCAGTGGTGCACCATTCTTTCACCTATACCATCTACATTTGTGGACCATTACCTTCTCCGTAGTGGGCAGAAACAACACCCAACTCCCCGTAAATCTGCCCCAAGTGTCGTCCCTAAGATGGCGCAATTACCTACACAGGAGGACCAAAATCCACACAATAATGCTAGTGAGGAGATAGTTCCACTATAAAAATTGCTTTTATGTTAAACAGTTAAGGATATTGAGCTAAGGGTCGATGGCTCCTCTCTGGCTGCAGAAGTAACTGCTAAACTACTTCCAAAAATATCTGCTGTAATCCAATCCACTCTTAACATGGCGCTGAAAGGGCTGCAAGATAGACAAGACAAACAAGACAAACATATCTGAGCTGGAGACACGTGTATCAAATATTGAGGATGACTCTTAAGGCCGCTTTACACACAACGACATCACTACCAAGATGTCGTTGGGGTCATGGAATTCGTGACGCACATCCGGCCTCGTTAGCAATGTCGTTGCGTGTGACACGTACAAGCGACCGCTAATGATGCAAAATGTAGCAAATAGGAAAGAACAGGACTTAACGTGCAATAATTTTTTGTAACCATAATAAGTCAAAGTCACAACCCGTTATAATGACTATAAAATCATTTTTATTACAAAAATTGTAAAAACAAGGTTGGATTTGTCAGAATCATACAATTAGTAGTATAACAGGGTAAATAAGGACAGAAAAGAAGCAGCACAGTAGCCCAATCATGAGGAGTGTAGAAAGGTTGACTCATAATTAATCCATGGGAGATATAATTAAATGAATGAATATAAACAATATTCCATTAAGAATAAGGGGAGTTGGATCGAGTAAGGCGAGGGTTAAATGAGATGACAACCAAAAGCCCATAAAGCCAAAGTCTCTATATGCTGTGTAATATGTCACCTAGCTCAAACAGAGTTTAGAAGTAAAACCAGCATATAAAGAGACGTGGCTTAACCAGACACAAACTCACCCATATACAGAGTCAAGCCAGTGCAGTTAGAGATCGTGTGCCCCTACGCGTCTCGCTCACAGCTTCATAAGGGGGAGGTGAAATGGAAAAAGTGCCGATGGTGGTTTCACTTCTAAAGCTCTGTTTGAGCTAGGTGACAAATTACACAGCATATAGAGACTTTGGCTTTATGGGCTTTTGGTTGTCATCTCATTTAACCCTCGCCTTACTCGATCCAACTCACCTCATTCTCCATGGAATATTGTTTATATTCATTCATTTAATTATATCTCCCATGGATTAATGGGAGATATATGGGAACAGTCCATAAAGGCCCAGTTCTCCTCAGGTTAATTGCCGGGTTGCCTGAACTTCTCCCCAACCTAGGGTCCATGTACCCCGTCGTACCTTCGGTCCCGGACCGGTGATAGGACCAGGCTGCCGGCCATCCTCCTCGACGGGTCCCAGGCACCTAGCCTCAATCCCCGGCGACCGGGGGTCCGATTTCTCTAGGTCCAGACCACCGTCTGCGACCTTGTTTTCCTCTCCCCTGGGAACTCCAACTCCCAGCTTCTTCAGAGCTCCTCATAGCTCGAGGGCTACTCAACAACTAACTGACCTTGACACCTCCCACCTCCCTGTCTGACCCCTTGGTGGGCGGCCGAAGGGCTGCGTCACACGCTACGATATATCGGGCGATATGTCATCGGGGTCACGGATTCTGTGGCACACATCCGGCATCGGTAGAGATATCGTAGCATGTGACAGCTATGAACGACTGTGAATGAGCAAAAATACTCACCTTATCGTTGCTCGTTGACACGTCGTTAATTTTCATAAAGTCGTTCCTCCTTCTGCGTGCCGGTAGTTCGTCGTTCCCGAGGCAGCACACATCGCTCCGTGTGACACCCCGGGAACGACGAACACAGCTTACCTGCATCCCACCGGCAATGCGGAAGGAAGGAGGTGGGCGGGATGTTACGTCCCGCTCATCTCCGCCCTTCTGCTTCTATTGGGCGGCCGCTGTGTGACGTCGCTGTGACGCCGAACGTCCCTCCCCCTTCAAGATGAGGATGTTCGCTGCCCACAGCGACGTTGTTCGGGAGGTAAGTACATGTGACAGGGGGTTACTGACTTTGTGCGCCACGGGCAACAAATTGCCCGTGACGCACAAACGACGAGGGCGGGTGCGATCGCTCATGCGTTCGCACAATATATCGTCCCATGTAACGCCGGCCTTATTCCTGCTTAATCAGCCCACTGGTGGGCCTGACAGGTGTGGTGCAAAGTGTGTCTAGGATTTGTGAATGCTGATAGAGGCAACACTGCAGGATAGAGACCCAGAACCATGGGGGGTTGAATACTGCTCAGGTAAAATATTTTGTGCACTACCCTGTGATGACCTGAATAGTCCAGGGGCATCACATCAGTGTTTCCAAATTTTAATTAATACTCAGCGTCAGTGGCTCCACTTCTGCCTGAAGGCCAATACCTTACTAGCAGCAACCTAGCATACTGGTGGTGGCTTCATATCTTACAGAACTTACATAGTGTCCTGCTCTTACTAAAACAAAGTGTCAGTGTTACCAAATTTTTAATTAATACTCGGTGTTAGTGGCTGTACTTTTGCCTGAAGCAAAATACTTTCATAGCACCAAACTAGCATCCTGGTGGTGGCGTCTTCCTATCTTACAGAACCTACATAGTGTCCTGCATTAACTAAAACACAGTGTCACTGTTACCAAATTTTAATTAATACTCGGTGTCAGTGGTTCTACTTCTGCCTGAAGGTCAATACCTTACTAGCAGCAACCTAGCATACTGGTTGTGGCTTCATTTCTTGCAGAAGCTATATAGTGTCCTGCTCTTATTAAAACACAGTGTCACTGTTACCAAATTTTAATTAATACTCACTGTCAGTGGCTCTACTTCTGCCTGAAGGCCAATACCTTACTAGCAACAACCTAGCATACTGGTGGCGGCTTCATATCTTACAAAAGTTACATAGTGTCCTGCTCTTACTAAAACACAGTGTCAGTGTTACCAAATTTTTAATTAATACTCGGTGTTAGTGGCTGTACTTCTGCCTGAAGCAAAATACCTTCATAGCACCAAACTAGCATCCTGGTGGTGGCATCTTCCTATCTTACAGAACCTACATACTGTCCTGCTCTAACTAAAACACAGTGTCAGTGTTACCAAATTTTAATTAATACTAGGTGTCAGTGGCTCTACTTTTGCCTGAAGGCCAATACCTTACTAGCAGCTACCTAGCATACTGGTGGCAGCTTCATATCTTACAAAACTTATATAGTGTCCTGCTCTTACTAAAACACAGTGTCAGTGTTACCAAATTTTAATTAATACTCAGTGTCAGTGGCTCTTCTTCTGCCTGAAGGCCAATACCTTACTAGCAGCAACCTAGCATACTGGTAGCGGCTTTATATCTTACAGAACTTACATAGTGTCCTGCTCTTACTAAAACACAGTGTCAGTTACCAATTTTCTAATTAATACTCGGTGTTAGTGGCTGTACCTCTGCCTGAAGCAAAATACCTTCATAGCACCAAACTAGCATCCTGGTGGTGGTGTCTTCCTATCTTACAGAACCTACAAAGTGTCCTGCTCTTACTAAAACACAGTCTGAGTGCCAAAAACCAATACTAAAATAAAAGTGTTGTCAAACCGTGTTTTCTTTTAGGGCTGAAAGACATTCACAACATATTTGCCGACTCCTCCAAGTGGTACTTTGGTCAAGTGGTACTCTGTCCAATAAAGGGACCTTGCGGTTTTTAGGCTTACAGAAATAGCTATCGTGGTGAACTATTAACACAAGCTTAACAACCCGGCATCAGTGTTCTTTCACTGCCTGTACAAAAGGTCACGTTACAGTATTCACCGTCAAACAGTCAAACCAAAAAAAGGGGAAAAAGGGACGGTAAGGGCCATGGACGAGGTGGTAGTGACAGTGGTGGTCGCCAAAGCAGTGTGACCGAGCCAAAGAAAAAGGTTTCTGTTTTATCTACGTCTGCCTTCCTATCCCAATTTTCTTGTCCACATGGGAAACCACTCTTGCGATCTGAACAGTGTGAACAGGTAACGAGTTGGCTAGCAGAAAATGCCTCCAGTTACTTGTCGAGTAGCAAATCCCAAGGGTCCACACAGACAGACTTCAGTAGCCCAGAGACTAGGCCCTTGAATCCTCAGCCAGGTTCTCCTTCCTCACATCAGTATTCTAAGGAAACATATGACCCCAAAGCAGCTTACTCTGAGGAACTTTTTACGGGACCCATTGACCTTTCTTGACTCTCACCGTGCAACACCACCAACTCAGGTAAGGCCATGAGATCTTTGAGCACCCAAGGCTAGAAGAAAGCCATGTTGTTTTCCGTGACATGCTGTTCAATCAGGTGGAAGTGTTGGAGGATGATGAGACACAGTTGCCCTCAGGTCAGCCTCAAACTTCCATTACCGAAGATGTTGACCTTCAGGAATTTGAAGACGACCTGGTCAATGATGAGGTGACTGATCCAACATGGACGGGTGGCATGGATTGCAAAAGCAGCAGTGTAGAGGACATGTGCCCATAGTCCGCAAAAAGGCTGTAGGAGATAGGGTTTCAACCACTGCCAGAGGTCAACCAACTATGCACATGACACCATCACCTGTGGCATCTCAGAGTCCAAGGGTTGCCATTTGCCAAATCTGTCAGACCAAGCCTATCAGAGGCAGAAATACGTCCAGCTTGGGCACCTCCAGCATGAGAAACCATATGTTAGCCAAGCACTCCACTAGGTGGATGAAAGCTCTAGGTGAAAAACACGATTTCCATACTCAAAACACTGCCACTTCCCCTGGGCTGCCTGCTTCCCAAACTGGTGTTCAAGAAGGTGGGGCTGATGCCTCCTTCTCCCAAACTGATGTTGGCCAAACTCAATCATCAACGACCACATCCGCTTCGTGTCCCATTGTTCCGTTCAGTTGTCCATAACACAGACCTTTGAAAAGAAGCAAAAATACCCTGTAACGCACCCAAGGACAGGAACCATAACTGCACACATTGCACGATTGATAGCCCTTGAGATATTGCCATATCGGCTTGTGGGAACAGAGGCTTTCCACGACCTTTTGGCAGTGGCAGAACATTGGTACTATGTGCCTAGCCGCCACTATTTTTCTCGTTGTGCCATTCAGAGTCTGAGCTGGCAACATCCCATATAGTTCCCACACCCAGAATAGTGGGCCTCACTTCAGTCACAGTTTCAGTAGCCTCCTAGACAGCAACAACTCCCTCCTCCTCCTACTCTTCATCTGGCTCCTGTGCATCCTCCTTAACATCCGCCAGTGTCCAACTGTCGACATCATTCCCCAGCTGGGATCTCTGCAGCACTGACTCGGCTAAGCGGCAACACGCTCTACTGAAGCTCATCTGTATCGGTGACAAATCGCACACAGCACCTGAGCTTTTGAAAGCAATAACTGAGCAGACAGATGAGTGGCTTGCGCCACTGGACCTCCGTCCAGGGATAGTAGTGTGCGATAATGGTCGTAATCTGGTGGTGGCTTTAAAGCTTGGAAAGCTAGAACACGTTCCTTGTATGGCCCACGTTGTAAATTTAGTAGTTCAGCACTTTCTCAAAAAATACCCTGGGATACCAGACCTACTTATCAAGGTACGACGTCTTAGCGCCCATTTCAGCAAGTCATCTCCCTCTTTTGCTGGCCTTACAGTGCTGCAGCAGCGCTTACAGTTGCCTCTGTGTCCTCCCTACGAGATGGAATTCAACCTATATTATGTTGGCCAGGATCCATGAGCAGCAGAGGGCAGTATCTTAATTCCAGCTGGAACATGCCCATCAGACGCAGCTGCCAGACATAAGTACTGCAGAGTGGGTGTGGATTGCAGACATTTGTCAGGTCCTAGAAAATTTTAATTACTGTACCAACATTGTGAGCAGTGATGATGCTCTTCTCAGCAGTACCATTCCACTGATTTGTTTATTGAAACGCTCTCTGGATAGTCTGACTGACCAAAGTGTTAATGCACCCGAGGTGTCTGTGGATCCAGACTTCACAATGGTTGCTAGTAATCCGCACCACCTCGGCCAACAGGCTCAAGCCACCTTTGGTCAGCATCATGAGGATGATGAAGAACAGGAATGCTTTGAAGTTGGTAACCAAGGGATTGACAACCCAAGCTTCAGGGCTGTCCAGCATGGATGCCTTAGGAGGAGCAGGAGGAGGAGAGAGAGACTGAGGAGTAGAGGAGGTTTAGGGAGACAGAATGTATTCTTAGCAGTGACACACAAAGGTTTCCAGTTCAGAGTCTGGGACACATGGCACAGTTCATGTCACACTGCCATTCTCATGACTGTCAGCTAGTCCACATTTTGGCAGCCAACAAATACTGGTTATGTACCTTTCTTGACCCACGCTGCAAAGATAAATTTGCTTCGCTACTTGTCGAGACAAATAAGGATTGTACTATGGAAACATTCAAGAGTGCTGTAGTGGACCAGTTGATGAAATGATTACCCTCAAATCATGCAGGCGTCAGAGATAGCGTGTCATCTCACTCAACAGGATTACAAGAGAGGACTATGCATAATAGGAGCAACACAGGCAGGGGACTAATGTGCCAAAACTGGTCAAATTTCCACAAACTGCCAACTTCCAATCAGATACTGGTTGGGGGAACTATGACAAGGAGGGAGCAGTTAAGTAAGTAAGTTCCCTTTAACTATTGGGTTTCCAAGCTCAACTCTTGACCAGACCTCGCATTATACACTTTGGAAGTGCTAGCTTGCCCTGCTGCGAGTGTGTTGTCTGAGCGTGTTTTCAGCTCAGCGGGGTCAATAATAACAGATACTCACACACGACTATCCACGGAAGTGCAGACAGTTTGACGATGATCAAAATGAACCATAGATGGATTGCCCCAGAGTATCTCAGGCCGCCTGTTAACAAGACCCAATGATAAGTGTTGCCCCAAAATTTGTATTTCTTAAGTTCAAAAAAGTTCCATTGTTTCTCATTCAAAACTATTGTATCTTCTATCATCTAATGAGACCGCATGACTAATCTAACTTGTTATGCTGCTGCAATGTAATTGTTTGACCCACACACCCGGGGCAATATTTTTCAAGCCTTTGTACATTATGCACTGGCACAACCACTTGCGAGACTACACTGTCTAACAATTGGTCAGGCAGTCTCTATATGTGTTCTTTATTGATTTTGTGCTTCACAATGTATTACACATGGCCCCCTGTGTAATCAGAATTTTTTTTAGCTCCTTGGCATGTTATGCTCTGTTGCAAATCCTACCATTTTTTTAAAAAAAAGCTGTTGGGAGTACCTCCTGTTGCTTTCCTACATGGTGTCTGAACCATCACACCCTAGGGGAACTAAATGTATTAAACTCCTTGGCATGTTATGCTCTGTTGCAAATCATTCCAATTTTTTTAAAAAAGCTGTTGGGAGTACCTTCTGATGCTTTGCTACATGGTGTCTGAACCATTACAGCCTAGGGGAACTGAATGTATTAAACTCCTTGGTATGTTATGCTCTGTTGAAAATCATACCAATTTTTTTCAAACCAACTGTTGGGATTACCTTCTGATGCTTTGCTACATGGTGTCTGAACCATCACACCCTAGGGGAACTGAATGTATTAAACTCCTTGGCATGTTATGCTCTGTTGCAAATCCTACCAATTTTTTTTTAAAAAAAACTGTTGGGAGTACCTTCTGATGCATGGCTGCATGGTGTCTGAACCATTACACCCTGGGGGAACTGAATATATTAAACTGCTTGGCATGTTATGCCCTGTTGCTTATCCTACCAATTTTTTAAAAAAAAGCTGTTGAGAGCTATTGGGAATACCTTCTGATGCTGTGCTACATTGTGTTTGAACCATTCTCTCCTGGAGAAATTGAATTTTTTGAAATCCTCGGTGTTAGCTAGTGGAATAAAGCCTGAGTTCCAGAGTGAAACAACTGCCACTTCCACGGTGCTGCATGCTTCACAAACTGTGGTCTAGGAAGTAGGCAATAATGCCTCCTGCTCCCAGCCTGCTTTTGGTTAAATGCAATCATCATCAACGACATCAGCTTTGATGTCCCAGTGTGGCGTTCATTTGTCCATAAAATATATATTACTGAATCATTTGAATAGAATTTGAATAGAGGGCCACTTTGGTCGGTGGTGTTGATGGAGGAGTAGGAGGAGGGAAGGCTAACACCCAAATGGCCACATTGGCAATAGCACTGTAAAGTGTTATGGAGTACGTGTTCCAACTTTCACACTAATGATATAGGGGCCACAGAAAACTACAAATGACTGCCATCCCTCCCCAATGTATGTTACAGAGCCCACCTGAGAGCCCTACGAAGTCTGAGATTTGAGGACAGCCAGTGGCCCTTCCTACATTTGGGTAGAGGGCCACTGGAGCGGGTGGTGCTGGTGGAGGAGGAGGAGGACAAGGTCAACATCCCAATGGGCACATTGTAGCTGACCTTTTAAAGTGCTGTCAAATATGTCCCAAAAAAGGAGGTGTGAGACAGACACCAATATAATGTATGTTACAGCCCGTTCCAATCAAAAAAGAAGGAAAAATGTAAAAAATGAAACGTGTGAACATAAGCTAAAGTGTTTTTTTTTGGAGGTCGGGGCTTGATTTGTCGTTTTATTACAGTGATTAGGCATTAGAAACTGTTTCTTAGCAATTTCCCCTCTTTTACTTTGGTTTGAGAGCTGTTCTGGAGACTACGTAAACGCTGTGTGCTGATCTGAGCACGTTATACCAAGAGACCAGAATTGCAGTCAGGCACCTTCTACAGGCTGTGCCACTGCCCATACTGTTTCAGCCTTTTCCCATCGATTTCAGCCTTTTCTTCAGTGACCACAGGTCACCGTTGGGTCCAACGTAAAATTATTCTGGTTTCCCATAGACTTACTTTGGGGGTCGAATATTCATGAATAGTCGAATATCGGCGAGGTATTCGCCGGATATTCGTCAAATCTAATATTTGGGTATTCGATCATCCCTATTTATTATCTTTTGATAAGTTACTTTTTGTTTTCAACAGCCATCTCATGTTCGTTTATATGATATATTACTCCACACAGATCGTCACAGGTCGAGTTTGATTCTACTGTATATAACCATGCACCTAGAGCTCCTTCTTTAGAGTCTGATTATGATAATTGTTACATGGAATGTTAAGGGGCTGCATCCCCCCAAACATGCATGAAGGTTATTAGACATTTGAAACACTTTAAAGGGTACTTTACACGCTGCAACATCGCTAGCGATTGCTAGCGATGTCGAGCGCGATAGCACCTGCCCCCGCCGTTCATGCGACATATGCTGCTTGCTGCCATAGCGAACATTATCGCTACGGCAGCATCACATGTACATACCTTGTCAGCGACGTCGCTGTGACCGCCGAACAATCTCTCCCTCAAGGGGGAGGTGCGTTTGGCATCATAGCGATGTCACTGCGGTGTCACTAAGCGGCCAGCCAATAGAAGCGGAGGGACGGAGATGAGCGGGACGTAACATCCCGCCCACCTCCTTCCTTCCGCATTGCCGGTGGACACAGGTAAGGAGATGTTCGTCGTTCCTGCGGTGTCACACATAGCGATGTGTGCTGCCGCAGGAACGACGAACAACATCGTACCTGTGGCAGCAACGATATTAAGGAAAGGAGTGACGTGTCAACGATCACCGTTTTTTAACGATTTTTCGATCGTTGATTGTCGCTCCTTGGTGTCACACACTGCGATGTCGCTACCGCTACCGGATGTGCATCACTAACGATGTTACCCCGACAATATATCGGTAGCGATGTTGCAGCGTGTAAACCACCCTTAAGCCATATATTGCCCTTTTGCAAGAAACTCATCTTCCTGAGACTTATTTTCTTAGGATACGTAGGCTGTAGATGGGCAATATCTACGGCTCCTCATAAGTGCTCAGAAAGGAAGGGGTTATGATTCTAATAAGTAAACATTTTACACATCAGATAATTAACCAACAATCAGATAGTGAAGGCAGATTGATACAATTAACAACATCCACGCCGAGTGGTGACATTTTTTTATATAATATGTACACCCCTAATGTTGGCAGAAGTCTATTTTAAAACAATTAGAAATCAGATTACTTCATGACCCCCACACCCAATAAATAATAGGAGGAGATTTTAATTCTATTGTATCAGTTCCTTAGTATAGAAAGTAAATGTACACCCATCCTCAAATAACCACAACCCATGATAGGGTCCTTTCCCCATTGCTATCCTTATGTAGCTTGGCTGACTCCTGGAGATTTTTTCATCCAAGCAATAGAGAGTACATGCACTAGTCGCATGCTAATGATGCCTGATCTTATATAGATTATCTGTTAATATCCCCACCTCTATTATCGAAACGAATCCGCTCTAATAGAAATGACATAGTCATATCCAACCATACCCCATTGTGAATGGAATTGGCTAACTCACACCCCAAAGGTTAGGACTTCCTGTGGAGATTCCCTAATTATTTCTTCAAAGATGAGTCATTTGTATTTTCCCTTAAACTATGGTGGCAGGAATTTATAAAAGATAATGATATAGACCAAAATAATCCCTCACTACTTTGGGAAACAGCTAAGACAGTTTTGCAGGGAAAGATAATGGCATATGTCTTCTCCCACAAAAAAAAAAAAAAAAACATGAAAAAATAAAGGGAACTATCTGCCGAACTTAAACAAGCTTACACCAACTTCTTATTAAATCCTTCACCCACAAATAAAGAAACATGGGTGCTGAATCAGTCTGAATTCAACTTTGAGGCCTCCGACACACATCCGTGCCGCCGGTACGTGTTTGCCATTTTTTGCACGTATCGGCGGCACGGAGACACATTCAGCAATGCTACCCTATTGTAGCAGGCACACACACGTAAAACCACACGGAACGTGTGTCTGTGTGCGTTTGTACGTGTGTGCGTTTTTCTACACTCTGACATGTTAGTGTTTTCTCTGGCAGCACTGGTGTCACACGGCCCGCACCCGTACCACACGGATGTAGTGTGGATGCGGTCCCGTGTGACATGCGCCGGAGAAAACACACGTGTCAGTGAAAAAAAAAAAAACATTTAACTCACCTTCTCCAGCCCTCCTTTCTCTGCCACTGCTGCCACTTGCTGCCGACCACCTCTCATTATGCTCATTTAATATTCACTTCACTGCGGCCGGCAGCAGCAGCGGGGAGACGGCAGGGCTGGAGACCGAAGATCAGCACCACGGACAGCAGCGCGGACCACGTGAGTATGCAAATTACCGGTTCTACGTGTGATATCGCGGATAGCACACGTAGAACACACGTGGACCGCACGTACCCGAGTCACGTACTTACCACACGCAACACGCAGGGTAAATACATGTCTCGCGACACATGCGTGTTTTTAAAGGAAGTGTGTTTCAGGCCTCAGGCTGTGTGCGCATTTGTGCATTTTCCTGTGTTTTGGCTGCGTTTAAAACTGCAGCGTCTCAATGACAAAATGCATGTGTTGTGCTTCCCCAGCAAAAAGTTTATGAGAAGTCTGCAAATTCCATGCGCATGTTGCTTTTTTTAGGCAGAGTTTTGGATGCCAAATAGTTGACAAAATCGATGCGTTTCAAAAAGCAACATGTCACTTCTTTTGTGCGTTTTGGTTGCATTTTCCACCCACTGAAATTAATGAGGTGTGTCAAAATGCAACCAAAATGTTTAGCTGTGCACTTGCACTGCATTTTTGTTGCGTTCTGCATGCTTTTTTGAAAAAGAAAACGCAGGTCTTTTGGTGTCTCTCTCTCGGTCTCAGTCTCTCTCTCTCTCTGTCCATGTCGGTCTCTCTCTCTCTGTCTGTCGGTCAGTTGGTCTCAGTCTCTCTCTCTCAGTCTCTCTCTGCGTCGGTCAGTCAGTCTCTCCCTCTCACCCCCTCTCTCATACTCCCCGATCCCCAGCGCGGCGCTGCACAGCTGTCACACTTGTCCGGCGGTTTCTCCTGCTTTTGAAAATGCCAGCCGCTCATTATTCCATTTCATATTCACTGCTTCATCTGCCCAAAGGCGCCTATGATTGGTCGTAGTCAGACAAGCCCACATGCTGAGTGACAGCTGTCTTACTGCAACCAATCACAGCCGCCAGTGGGTGGGTCTATATTGTGCAGTAAAATAAATAAATAATTAAAAACAATGGTGTGTGGCCACCCCAATTTTGATACCAGCCAAGGTAAAGCCATACGGCTGAGGGCTGGTATTCTCAGGATGGTGAGCCCCATGTTATGGGGAGCCCCCAGCCTAAAAATATCAGCCAGCAGCAGCCCGGAAATGCCGCATCCATTAGATGGGACAGTCCCAGGACTCTATCTGGCTCCTCCAGATTGCCCTGGTGCAGTGGCAATTGGGTTAATAAGGAGTTAATGGCAGCCCATAGCTTTCTGGTGGCAGGTGTCTATGAGATGCCTCCCATCACTAAACTGTAGTGAAAGTAAGTAAACACAAACACCAAAAAATCCTTTATTTGAAATAAAAGGCAAAAAACACCCTCTTTCACCACTTTATTAATCCCCAAACACCCTTCCACGTCTGACGTAATCCACACAAGGTCCCACAACACTTTCAGCTCTGCTACATTGGAAGCTGACAGGAGTGACTGTAGAGCACGACCACTCTCTGTGAGCTCCACGGAGCAACTGAAGTTAGTCGGGCTGCCAGCAGTGACGTCACTCAGGTTACCCACGGCTACAGCTGGATCCTCGAACGGTCTCAGGTGGAGGACTTGAGCTGTGGCTGCAGATAACCTGAGTGACGGTACCGCTGATAGCGTGGCTCACTTCAATCACTCAGGTGATTTTACGTTCACAGGTGAGTCCTTCACTTGTGATTGCAAATCAGGCTGAGACACAGAGAGCCACGCGATGACAGTGAACTCGGGTGAAGCTCTGACGTCACTTCTGTGGACCCCTGTGTCCTGGCACTGACCTCAGAGAGTCATCTGAGTTCATGACAGCACATAGAGACAGCCGCGGGATAACAATGAAGTCGGGTGAAGTTCATCAGAGTTCATTCTCATTGCGCGCCTCTGTCTGCTGTCAGCGGGCATGTGGCAGAGCTGAATTGCCAGGGGACCGCACTGTCAAAAATGCATCCAAAATGCATGTAAAATGCGTGTAAAATGCATGCAAAATGCATCCAAAATGCATGCGTTTTGGATGCATTTTTTTTCAAACACAGTGTTTACAGTTGCCAAAATCTGCCAGAGGGTGCATTTTTTTTGACAAGTACAGAACGCAGCGTGCGCACATACCATTACGCTGACAGACTGGAAAAATTCCATACATCTAAAAATGAGGTGCATTTTTTAGATATGGTAACAAGGTGGGTCGGATGATGGCTAATTTTGCCAGAGTGATGAGAACACCACTGGGTATTTTCTAACTAAAAAACATACACGGGAGCATTCAAACAAACCCTCAGATAATTAACAACATTTTAGGCTCATGATACAGCGACCTCTATAAACACTTTAAAAACTCTACGTCTCTGATCCCTACTCTCTTAGATAAGGTTAATATGCTAAGTTTTTCAGAAAAAAAGGCCTTTCTAAATAGCTCCATCTCTAGGAAAGAAATAGTAAATACCATCAAAAATCTAAAGTCATGTCAAGCCACAGGCCCTAATGGCTTAACCAACAAATTTTTCAAAATACTTGTACCTGAAGTCTCTCCTTTGTTAGATTCACTGTTTAACAATATCTTACTTGGTGAACCCCTTTTCTCGTCAGCTAACACATCCTATATAAAACTACTATCAAAACCTAGTAAAGGTCCATTATACTCTAGCTCTTACATGCCAATCTCTCTAATTAATTACAATGTTAAAATAATAAGTTAATGGCAGACAGGTAGGTATCTGTCCTCCCGAGTCTTATTTCACCCTCCCAAGCAGGATATATAAAAGGCTGATCAGCAATGCTCAATATAAGAAAGGTGCTATTGGTTCTGGATAAAATCCATTTATCCAGTAATAAGAATAACAACACAGGTGGCCCAGCTATAGTAACTATTGATGCAGAGAAGGTCTTCGTTAACATTCGTTATATAAAGTGTTATCGAAAATGTCGTTATCAGGCCCCTTTTTGAACTAGTTACATAACTTAAACTCCTCTCCAAAAGCTCACATTTAAATCCTGGGCTTCTTATCAAAATTCTTCCCATTGGAAAAGGGAACAAAACTGGGATGTCCGTAATCACCCCTTGTTTTTAATCTAGCCATAGAAGCACGGGTACGCATCTTGCCAAACCCGACACTTTTGCATTTATCAAGATAAAAAAAAATACACACCTCTTTTTTTGCAAATGATATCATTTTGTTTCTATCTAACCCACAAGCACATTTACCAGTGTTTATCAACCTTAATGTATTTGGCTTTTATTCGGGGTTAAAAATCAATATTGACAAGTGTGAACTACTCCCCTTAACTGAAAAAGGAAAGACTACTGTCCAAAATAGCGCTCTAGGAGGTATAGCCTTTGCATCATCATCCATAACATACTTGTGTATTAAAAAAGGACAAACACCATCGTCGCTAGATTCCCTTAACTATCCTCCCCCTTTGAACAAAATTAAAAACCAACTAAAATCCTGGCAGGATCTTCCATTGTCATTTATGGGTAGAGCTCATCTTATCAAAATGGTCAAGCTGATGTACCAACTACAGACCCTCCCACTGCTACTCAAACGTTCGGATACGGATGGACTTAATAAAGCCTTTAGCTATTTTCTCTGGAGGGGAAACATTCCAGAATGAATTTGCTTAAGCTGCCTCTAAGGAGAATGGGGGTATTAAGCTTCCTAGTGTTAGGAATTATAATCTGGCGTGTCTCACTCACTATATCATAGATTGGATGCACACAAGACATACATACTCAGACTCTACTCTCAAATCAGACTATGCTTACCCTCTTAATCTGACAGCAATTTTACACTCCCATTTTACCTCTCTATCTCCTGCAGTTAAGCATTCGGTAGTTTTAAGGGATACGATATCAACCTGGAAGGCAGCTTTTCCTTTAGAATATCAAAGCATTTTCCTTTCTGTAAATCTTGTCATATAAGGGCGTCTTTTTCTGTGGGATGAGTTGTACTTTAAAATGAAACCAGAAGATTTAGCATATAGTATACTGAAAAATGGCAACAAAATTCCAAGTGTGGAAAAATTGAAAAAAACCCCTGCGATTGCACAATAATTTTGGGAGTATTTTATTCACCGTGTTCACTATATGGTAAAACTGATATATAAATGTGGAGCCCCGGCCGGAGGCTACCATCTGCTGAAAATAAAACTAAAAAATACACAGTTACTGGTATACAGTTTGTTTGTTTAAATCGGTTATATATTAACCACAAGGAAAGAGATAAAGGAAAAAAAGTCAATCCAAGGGTTTCTAAAAAGTTCACCAAAGCAACCTCCGTTCTGAAAGGTATATAGGATTATTGTGCTGCAGTACCGTAGAACCTTCAGATATTGCTATAAACCATGCGCTCCACATAAGCCACAACTTTTCTTGATAAGTTTAAATTTACCCGCACTCCTAGCGTAATACCACTACAAATATTTTGAGGAGTGTAGCAGGTTGACAGGCAAATGCGGTCTCTGTGCTATGGGTTTTTTAGTACCTGAGTACAAGTTTTCCAGCGGAGTATAGCAGGTTAGCAGACAAGGCAGTCTCTGCGCTGTGGATTTTTTCAGGTACCTGAGCACGGAGTTTCCAGCGGAGATGTGGCAGGTTTCTCCCTTGTGTGAGCTCCTTAGTTCCTGGAGCGGAGATACCACCAGGGCTGTATCAGATCACACCCCGGCTCTTAGAAGACAGCAGGTGATTTTTTGACTCCAAGGTACGAAATCCTTCCAGATACACAGATACAAAAGATTAACTTGGGCGTCCACCCGTTTAAAGATTTAGACACTTGAATAGATTATACACTTCGGCTGTTCCACCGTGGATTGAAAAACATATGGACTGTGCTAGATCCGACGCGTGTTTCGGGGTTGTTACCGGTCCCCTTCCAGTGGAGTATAGCAGGTTAGCAGACAAGGCAGTCTCTGCGCTGTGGGTTTTTTCAGGTACCTGAGCACGGCGTTTCCAGCGGAGATGTGGCAGGCTTCTCCCTTGTGTAAGCTCCTTAGCTCTTTTAGTGTTTTTTAGTGTTGTGTGAATTAGAATTCTATGTGTTCTATTTTAATATTTCTCTTGTGAGTGTAAATTAAAATAAAATACTAATCTTACCAAAAATATACACTGTTTTGGGTTCAGCGCAGTTTTTTATATGTAGGAATTTATTTCTATATGTTTTTATATGTTGAATTTATCCTTTACCTAGGCAGTAAGGGTTTTTTTGCCTTAAAAATCTAGCTGCAGAACCATTAAAACATTGGGTTTTTAGCGCTGACCTTTCTATTGTTTTTTTTCCTTGTTATATAAATGTGATACATCAGGTTGGTATGAGATTGTAGACACCAAACATGTATAGTTTTACTTTTATCTAAGGGGTAAAAAAAATCTGATGTTTTTCCAAAAAAAGTGGTTCACTTTTTGCACAATTTTTCGCAACCCATAGTGTTCTCAATTTTCAGGATATGTAGTTCAATGATGACTTATCTTTTGCATCTCCAGCTGACATTTTCAATGGTACCATTTTTGCGCAGATGCTAGTTTTTGATCTCATGTTGTTGCATTTTGTGCAAAATTTGCAATGACCAAAAAACGAAATAATGGCGTTTGGAATTTTTTGCCACTAAGTCATTTACCGATCAGATTAATTGATTTTATATTTTCATAGATCAGGTATTTCTGAATGCGGCGATACCAAATATGTTTATTTTTTAACCCTTTAATTTTTAATGGGGAAAATGGTGGGTGATTTGAACTTTTAGATTTTTTAATTTTTTTAAGTTTTTTAAAACCTTTATTTTTCTTTATTTTATTTTACTAGTCCCCCTAGGGGGCTAGGGGGCTATAGGGATCAGCAGTCTGATCAGGAGAAATCCTGTGTTCTTGTTAATCCGACACTCTGTCGGCTGTAACAGAAACTATGTCATGATAGTGACAGAAGTCATTACATGACCCTGTGCTACCATGGCAACCGTTGGCTCCCCGTGATTGTGTTATGGCGCCTCCAATGATGGCGGCGAAAAGCGTCTTATCTGCTGCAGCCCCTTAAATCACGTTATCATACTTTTGTCAGTGCAATTTAAGGGGTTAACAGGCACAGGTGGACCGCAGATCCACCTGTGCCTGCAAGGCACACATTTCTGATGTTTAAAATCAGCAGACATGTGCGGGAATCACCACCGGCTCACCACAGCAGCCACTATTGGTCACCCTTTCATGATTTAGGCTATGTGCGCACTTTCCGTCATCCTACATGCAGTTGTAAACGCACGTTTTGGGCTTAATTGATTTAGCCAAAGTTGCCTTTTTAAGAAATTTAGCGCTGAAAACGCATGCGTATTTACCGCGTTTCAGATGCGTTTTCAGCGCTTTTTGCATGCTTTTTCACCTGCGTTTTGACAGATGCGTTTTGAACATCAAGACACTACTAAATAAAGTTGAAACATTCAGACGGAATGAAAAAGTAGAAAAAAAAGGGACAAATTTATATTAATGGGAAAAATAATGGAAAAAGATATATTTAATAAAATTATAGCGTTAAGATACATTTTATCGGTAAAATAACAATAAATGCATATTTTTCTTAAATTTAATTGTCGGATTATGTGTGTGTGTAAAGGAACATATCAATTCATTATTTTGATGTCCAAAAAGCATGCGTTTTGGTAGTCCAAAACGCATGTTTTCTGCAATGAAAAAGCAGGTAAAACGCAGGAATTTTGATATTTCTTGCTTTTTGCAACTTCTCATTGACTTCAATGTTAACAAAACGCAGCACAAATGGCAAAAACAATTGACAGGGTCCTTTTCTGAACGCATGGTTTTTGACCAAACTTATGCAAATTTTGTGATGCGTTTGTAAACGCAAAGTGTGTACAAGAATTCATGATTTCTCATTGACTTTAATGGAAAATCAAAACGCATGCATTTGGGCACAAAAACGCTGCAGTTCAAAACTGACTCTAAAAGCAGCGGAAACGCAGGTGAAAACGCAAAGTGTGAACATAGCCTTAGGACGTATCATTATGTCCTAGGTCATGAAGGGTTGACTGAGATAGCTGTGATGTTGGATCAGCATATTTTATTGTTTGTACATTCTTAATGCACTTTTCATCTTCCCAATTGCTGATAAAGAAGTTTACAACAATGCTTATCATAAATCTATTGTATTTAGAAGCTATGCAATCCCAGTCTGCATACTGGATGAAAGATTATTATTATAATTTTATGGGAATGCTAATACTGTTTAATTAATGTTTAAAAATGTTCAATAAAAAATATATAATTGAAAAAAGTAATAATATGTATTTAAATAAATTCGTTTTTGTGATCATTAATATAAATGCTTTACATTATGTTGAATAGGAGTAAAAGCACAAAGCTTTTCTTAGTTGCAGTTTTCCTCAATTTTCCATTATTGTTCTATTACTTTTAATGGCTGGAAAAAGGTCATTAATTCCACTACTGAAGTCACTGAGGCCGCATTAGTTTTTCATGTCGATTTAATTGATGGTAAAAATATGACGTCATCATTGACATCTGTTATTATTCAACTATTACATTTATTGCCCCAATGACCTTATATGAAATATAGATGTTGGATCAGATGACGGAATTTACAACATCGTCATGAACATTTAATGTATTTTCATGAAAACAAAATCCAAACCTGATTTAAATATTTTATTTTCTTTTTCTAAACATGTTTTGCTCAGGAAAGCCAATGGAAACACATGGAAAAAATGCGGATGTTTGGACAACAGCGCATTGCTGTGATCTCATCATTATAAAGCGTCTTTTTTGGAGGTTACACTTTACTTATCAATGCTTTGTGTTATACCTGGATTGCAAAAGCAATTTCAGGACAAATGGAAAAATCCATGGCAATGGATAGCTGATCAGTTCATTTTTCCTTCTGCAAATTGCATTCAGTCTTTATCAACAATTCATTTTCCAAGATCTTATAAAATAATATTTATTAATCAAAGGAGCTAAAAATGAAAATAAATGTGAATGTAATTTGCAGTAAAATTGAAACCAGTTTGGGTCTGAGGACGAGATGGGCATGTTCTCCATGAATTATATGCTGCCCATAGCAGAATGTACTTGGACAACGCTGCAAAGTTTCCTTGTGAGTTTTTCACTGTTGGCTACCAAGTACTTACTATTTAATGTTAATATGACATCATTAGCAAAGCATAGGGGTAGACATATTATATGTATAATTACTCAAATTCCCTTATGAACCTCCAGAAATAAAGTCAAGGGGAAAATTAAACATCTGGAATATATTAACTCTGTCTATTATAATATGGCTTGATTTTCTTCTACGGTTTTTCTTCCAGTCTATAATTTTCTCAAACACTAGTAAATCAAACTGTTAGCCGCTTCAAGTTCTGGAAAATAAAGGCTGTGCACATCGCTGCATGTTCCAGGCATATTGATGCTGACCCTCTATAACACTCATAGGAATTTTATAAATTGGGCAAACCCTTTATATGTAATTTATATTTAATTTGGTAAGTGAGGTTAAAAAAAATATTCAGAATCTGCTGTTCCTATAAAGATGAAATTGAAATGATGGAACAATGGTTAAATTCCAGGGATGATCGAATATCACAAATATTCGGCAATATTCGCCTTCGCGAATATCTGACGAATAGGTCGCCGTTATGCGAATATTCGATGCGCAATGTAAGTCTATGGGAAGCCCGAATAGTTGCTATTCGTCAACTATTCGGGTTTCCCATAGACTTACATTGTGCATCGAATATTCGCAAATCGTCGAATAGTGGCGACCTATTCGGCGAATATGGGCATTGCCAAATATTTGCAGTATTCGATCATCCCTATTAAAGACATTTTACGATTTTACTTTTTTGTATTCTACAGACTTATTTTGGGTAAAGAAAAAAAATTATCTCAGTGTTCTGCCACTGTTTCTCAGCTGCTGCCCCTGGGATTTGTCGACATAGCTTCAGTTGTGACATTATAACTATAGGAAGTGACTGCTGCAGACAATCAATGTCTTGTGCACTCTACATCAGCATGATTGTTAAGCCCACTATCATGGTTGTCTCACTGCTGTTTTGAGACCAGTGACAGCCTAGTGACAGCCTACAAGACTGGAGCCTCCCATCTCCATCCAATCTAGTCATTTAAATGATATTTCCTTTCCTTAGGCATCTCATGAGTTAATTTCAGTTTTCTTGCCAGCAGCTCTGAGCAGAGCAGGTCAGCTGTTGCTGCTTTGGGCTCACATCCATTTAGGTTAAATACTGGAGCCTTCCCAGGAGTCCTTGTTTCTATTAGAATCATTTCTACTTTGGCCAGCCTGGTGGAAGGAACTGCTGAGGATTTCTCCTGTTCCCATCCACCTGCTAATATTGAGTCCATCTGCTAAGATGACGTTTGGTATTTTGTATCTTTCTGTTTGTTCCCCCTATCTGCCTTTCCTTTCCCTCAGTGTTTATTAGTTGAGTGGCGGGTCTAGTGTACTCGTCGGCCTACTCACTAGACAGAGGGACTATAGGGCCAGCTGAAGGACATAGGTATCCTGTTCGCTGACAGGTTGAAAGACCCTGTATAGGGATGCTAAAGAGCTCAGGAGTCAGCTTGAGGGGAGTGCAGGAGGTACCCTCTCACCTGTCTCCCTAGCGGCCGGGACCTCTGTTGTATTGTTACTCCGGTATTTCTCCATTTTTGTGGTGTTTTTGGTAGTGCGTCAGATGCCCATTGGTCTGATCATGTGTGTCACACATCATATACGGACATATTCTTCTCTGTGCGTGACACCCACTGATTGTCTGCAGGGGTCATTTGCTGTAGTCATGATGTCACTGCTGCAGTTATGTCACCAAAGACAGGAAGCAGCAGCAGAAAGGGAAAGCTGGAATGAAAGAAGGTCCATTTTACTATTTTTACACAAAGCAAATTGATGTAATAAAAAAGTGAAATGTTGTCAACCCCTCTAATGCCTATGGATGCAGCGCTTTTTGCAGTTTTTTGGCTTGTAAAAATTGCATGAATTTCATCCTTTGTTAGAAGAGTTTTTGCATACATATTTTCTCATCTGTTTTCTTCCCTTATGGAAGCTTATGAGAAAATGTATGAAAAAATACCGAACTTGAAGTGTTCTGCATTTGAGGAAAAACAACAGTAAAAAGCATTTAAAAAAATCTCTAAAACTGTCACTGCATTGCATAGAATATTTATATAATATTGTCTAATATTTATTTAACTTACTATCATTACACAAAACTACAGGAAAATGCTGGGACAATTGCAGTGAAAATGTATCAATTTGCAAAAAAAAATCTTATTGTGAAAACAGTCTTAGGTCTCCTTCGCACGCACGTGAAAAACACGTGCGCGTCTTACGTTCCGTTTTGCGGGTCCGTGTTCCGTATTTTATGACCGTTTCTCAGGTACGTGTGACATCCGTGTGATGGCGTATGCGAGCCATGTGTGCATGTGGAATGTCCGTGTGTGCGTGAGATACGTACGTGTAATGTTCGTGTGCTGTCCGTGTGAAATGATCCGTGTGTGATGCATGCCCAATATCGTTGATACATACCCGCTGACAGCAGACAGACAGAGTCGCGCGATGAGAATGAACTCGGGTGAACTTCACCCGACTTCATTGTCATACCGCGGCTCTGTCTGTGTGTGGCAGCCTGATTAGCGGTCACCCGTGAAGGACTCACCGGTGATCGCTAATCCCCCGAGTGACTGAAATGAGCAGCGCGATTAGCGCTGCTGTCACTCAGGTTACCCGCGGCCAGCTGGAGCCATCCACCCGAGACAGCAACTCACCTGTGACTTCATCGCTGATCGCGCAGCTCACTTCAGTCACTCGGGCGACTTGCTTTCACTGTTGGAGGAACCAGTGGTGGCCGCGAGTAACCTGATTGATGTCTTCGCTTATCGCGCGACTCTATTCAGTTGCTGCGTGGAGCTGACAGGAGCGGCGGTTTTCTACTGCAGCTCTTGTCAGCTTCATATAGCTGAGCTGAGAGCGTCGCGGGACCTCTGTGGATTACACCGGACATGGATAGGTTTTTTGGGCTTAATAAAGTGGTGAACGAGGGTGTTTGTTATTGATTAATATTTCAAATAAAGAATGTTTTACCTGTGTGTGTTTATTTACTTTAACTTACAGGTTAATCATGGAAGGTATCTCGGGGAGACACCTGCCATGATTAATCAAGGACTTAGTGGCAGCTATGGGTTGCTGCCATTAACTCCTTATTACCTCGATGCCACCGCACCAGGGCAAATCGGGATGAGTCGGGTAGAGTTCTGGAACTGTCGCATCTAATGGATGTGGCAATTCTGGGTGGCTGCTGGCTGATATTGTTAGGCTGGGGGGCTCCCCATAACTTGGAGCACCCCATCCTGAGAATACCAGCCTTCAGCCGTGTGGCTTTACCCTGGCTGGTTTCCAAATTGGCGGGGACCGCACGTCGTTTTTTTTAATTATTTATTTTTTTTACTGCACGATATAGACATGCCCACTGGCGGCTGTGATTGGTTGCAGTGAGACAGCTGTCACTTAGCGTGGGGGCGTATTTAACTGCAACCAATCATAGGCGCTGGTGGGCGGGGAAAGCAGTGAATACGAGATTGAATAATGAGCGGCTGGGTTTTTCCATTCAGGAGAAGCCGCTGGAGCTTTTTTATCAGCTGTGCAGCGCCGCGCCGGTGATCGGGGAACGGTGAGTACGAGAGAGGGGGAGAGACCGACAGAGAGAGAATAGAGACCGACTGATGGATTGAGGGAGATTGACTGACATACACAGAACAAAAAGATTGACCGACATCGCTTCAAAAAAGCACAAAACGGACACGGACCATACAGAGATGCATCCATGTCACGTACGTGTGCTCACGGCCCCATTGAGTTTAATGGGTGCGTGTGTGCATGTTCCGTGAGGAAAACGGACATGCATCCGTTTTTTACGAACAAACAAACGTATCATGCACACGGACACACGCACCGTATGGAATAACACACGTGTAACTTCATACATTGATTAACATTGGAGTACAGTCATGGCCAAAAGTTTTGAGAATGCTACAATTATTAATTTTTACAAAGTCTACTGCTTAGGTTTTTCTAATGGCAATTTGGATATACTCCAGAATGTCATAAAGAGTGATCAGCTTAACAGCAATTACTTGCAAAGTCAATATTGGCTAAGAAAATGAACTTTAACCCCCAAAACACATTTCAACATCATTGCATTCCTGCCTTAAAAGGAGCAGCTAACATTGTTTTAGTGATTGTTCCATTAACACAGGTGTGCGTGTTGATGAGGACAGGGCTGGCGATCAATCAGTCATGGTTAAGTAATAATGACACCACTGGACACTTTAAAAGGAGGCTGGTGCTTGGTATCATTGTTTCTCTTCAGTTAACCATGGTTGTCTCTAAAGAAACACGTGCAGCCATCATTGCTCTGCACAAAAATGGCCTAACAGGGAAGAGTATCGCAGCTACAAAGATTGCACCTCAGTCAACAATCTATCGCATCATCAAGAACTTCAAGGAGAGAGCTTCCATTGTTGCCAAAAAGGCTCCAGGGCGCCCAAGAAGGACCAGCAAACGCCAGGACCATATCTTAAAACTGTTTCAGCTGCGGGATCAGACTACCAGCAGTGCCGAGCTAGCTCAGCAATGGCAGCAGGCTGGTGTGAGTGCTTCTGCACGCACTGTGAGGCTGAGACTGCTTGAGCAAGGCCTGGTTTCAAGGAGGGCAGCAAAGAAGCCACTTCTCTCCAGAAAAAACATCAGGGACCGACTGATATTCTGCAAAAGGTACAGGGAGTGGACTGCTGAGGACTGGGGTAAAGTCATTTTCTCAGATGAATCCCCTTTTCGATTGTTTGGGACATCTGGAAAACAGCTTATTAGGAGAAGAAGAGGTGAGCGCTACCACCAGTCTTGTCTCATGCCAACTGTTAAGCATCCTGAAACAATTCATGTGTGGGGTTGCTTCTCAGCCAAGGGAATCGGCTCACTCACAGTCTTGCCTAAAAACACAGCCATGAATAAAGAATGGTACCAGAATGTCCTCCAAGAGCAACTTCTCCCAACTGTCCAAGAGCAGTTTGGTGCCCAAAAATGCCTTTTCCAGCATGATGGAGCACCTTGCCATAAAGAAAAGGTGATCACTAAATGGCTCATGGAACAAAACATAGAGATTTTGGGTCCATGGCCTGGAAACTCCCCAGATCTTAATCCCATTGAGAACTTGTGGGCAATCATCAAGAGACGGGTGGACAAACAAAAAACAACAAATTCTGGCAAAATGCAAGCATTGCTTATGCAAGAATGGACAGCTATCAGTCAGGATTTGATCCAGAAGTTGATTGAGAGCATGCCAGGGAGAATTGCAGAGGTCCTGAAGAAGAAGGGTCAACACTGCAAATATTGACTTGCTGCATTAACTCATTCTAACTGTCAATATAACTTTTTGGTACTCATAATATGATTGCAATTATATTTCTGTATGTGATGTAAACATCAGACAAACACAATTAAAAACCAGAGGGCAACAGATCATGTGAAACTATAACTTTGGTGTCATTCTCAAAACTTTTGGCCGTGACTGTACGTGTGTCCGTGTCTCCGGTACGTGCAGGAACGGACCTAACACATACCAGAGACAAGGATGTGTGAAGGGGGCCTTAAAGCCATAAAAATATTTAGTAAATGGATAAAGTTAGATAAATGTTGTATATTGCAGTATACTGTTATTTTTAAAGATGTAGCATTGCTTATTTTGCATATTGAAAAGGGGGACTGTGACATTACAGTATGTTCTCTTCACTTGTACAAAAAGCTTCAGAAATTAGTAAGTTATCAGAGTGCAAAAAAAGTATCATAGGACAATTTCTGCTCTTATAATAAAACCGTGCACAAAGCATTGCTTTATAATATACAGATTCAGTTTATTTATATATGTTTGTAAAATAATTTTCAAAATTTTAGTTCATATAATATATGTCTGTATTATCAATGCAGTGCTACCTTTTGCTGGGTAAGATCATCTTGGCGATTGGCTTTGTCCACTGTTATATACACTGTAGACCCAATTTTACGTTCAGAAGAAGTTTACTTACATTAATGTCTCTGTCTGTGTCTCACTCTAGTGGTAAAATTTAGAACAGCAACTTCTTGGATGAACTATTTCAGCTTCTCACATTTTTAAGTCAATAATCACCGAGTCACTGAAATGATAAACAAATATCTCTCCTGTAATATTTTAGGTAAAGTTCTTAAGGTGTTATACTGTTTTGTGGCTATCAGTACCTATTCATGCATAAATTAATAAACTGTAGTAATGCCACAAAAAATATTGACACACATTGACCAAAAAAACATAAACGCACACAGAAATGTAGCTTTGTAGTTTTAATTTTTTACTTCTGTGTTTAAAGTCAATGAGCGCTACTTTACATTTTCTGTTGGTATCTCCAAAAAAAAGAATGTTGATGGAAACCCCAACAGAGCCGCAATGAAAGAATTCGATACAATGAAGAAAGAAGACTTACTGTGGAGACTGTTCAGCCTCTCTTCTAGCTAAATTGACTAGAAATCACCCTATTTTGGAAACTAGGTCTCTCAAGGAATTTATCAAGATGTTTAGTGATCAAAATAAGAGGAACCGCATGTGGCTTTTTTTTAAGTATTTAAAGAAATCATTTTAATAAAGCTATCGTGCAGTCTCCCCCAATTTTGATACCCAGCCAAGTTAAGCCCAACAGCTGGGAGCTGGTATTCTCACGCTAAAAAGACCTTCCCATGCTTATTGGCTCCCCCAGCCTAAAAATGGCAGCCTGCAGCTGCCCAGGATTGGTGCATCCAGTACAGTATATTGTTTAGCCACACTGCAGTGCTAGGGAGGGAAAGAGCGTAATTTGATTTTTTGAGCACAGCTTTTCCTACAATAGTTTTCAGAATCCATTTGCAAAGCCCTTAAGTGCCAGGACAGCAGAAACCCCCTCAAGTGACAACATTTTGGAAATTATACCCCTCTGAGAGCTAGTTTACAGGTGTAGTGATGATTTAGCAAAACTGTTGTTGACCGCACTTTTGTACTTATCTAAAAAGACACTTAAAAAGATGGACACTGCTGGAGCACATGCCATAAGGAAGTTTAAAGTGATCCCCTCTACCTCATTATAGTGAGTTGAGAATTTTGTTTGAATCACATTTTTCAGGCATTTACACGTAGTCCTCAATGTAAGCGCTCAGTGTAGAGCACAGAATGTGACCCATGCTGTACTGTGATCTTTTGGAGGCAGAATGAACAAATCAATTTTATTTAAAAAATTGGCTTTATTTTTTTTATTTTACGCCATGCAGTGCGGTATTAGTGATTAGGTGACTATATTCTCAGGTTAGTACAATTACAGCGATACCAGATTTCGGGTATTTTTTAGGTTTGGTTACTATCACACTGAAATGCTTTTTTTTTTACAAAAAAGGGGTTTTTCTGCATCTCCGTATTTTGAAGGCTATAATTTTTTTTTATTTTTATGTCGACAGAGTTATATAAGGTTTTTTTGCTGAGTTGGAGTTTTTATCTGCCTCATTTTGGGCCACATAATATTTTTTGATTACTTTCTATTCTGCTTTTTGTGAAGCAAAATCAAGAAGAAACAGCAATTCAGGAAATATTATCATTATTTTTTTTTTCACGCCGTTCACCGTGTCATTAAAGTTATGAGACACCTGTTATTCTTCAGGTAAATACAAATACAGTGACACCATATTTATATGTTTTTTTATGTTTTGCAACTTTTATACAATAAAAACAATTTTATAGAAAAAAAAATGTTTTGTTTTGAGGGCTGTAGCTTTTTTTCTTTTTTTTTCGTTGACGGAGCTGTATAGTGGCTTGCTTTTGCGGGACAAAATTATGTTTTCAGCTGTACTCTTTGTATTCATATATGACTCTTAAACCATACTTTATTCCACTTTTTTGTCTGCTGTATGATGAAAATACATAGTTTTGCTATTTTTTTAAAAACATTTTTATGGCGTTTACTCAAGGGGTTAACTAGTGTGACAATTTTATAGGTTGGGTTTTTACAGAAATGGCAATACTAAATACAGTATGTGTACTTTTTTTTACGTAAATATACATGCTTATTGGTATTTTTTTGTACTTTATTTTTAGATTTTTTAAAATATTTTAAGATTTTTTTTAAAAAACTTTGTTAATGAATTACTGAGATATGACACATTAACTTTTACTACCCTAATCACAGCTATAATGTATTGCCATGCACAATCATTGCAATACATAATAGCTGTCAGTGCACCACTGACAAAAGCATCTGGGATCATGCGCCTGGATTTCCTTACATTAGTGACCCGGAGGTCGTTATGACAACCTTGGGTCATGATGGTAACTATCAGACCCTCGTGATCACATGAGCCGGGGCTCAGTTGTTGGATAAGCTGAAGCCTGGGAGCAACTGCGTGGGCTTGTACACCCGCGATCGCCAGGATGTACTGGAAACATGTTTGGTCAGGAAGTCATCGACAAGCAGGACATACCCAGTATGTCCAATGTTGAGAAGGGGTTAAGGGTGTATATAAGTTCCAAAGCTGATCTGTATAACATAACATTTTTTTTATTGTACTCACCTGTGGGGTGGTCATCTCTGATGGGAGTTGCTGGTCTTGGTTCAACGCCTCCAATCTTCTTCCACTGACCGCCCTTCTTTCCTGCTTTGTGTGGATGATGTAACCTATCTGTGGATGACAAGTCCTCTATTGCACTCCTGCTCACTTACCCTTCTTTCTGCTTTGCTGAAGGAAGATCAAAGTATTATAGTGCGCATCTGCGGACATTCTTTGACCCTTCCCTGTGCCTACACATTACAGTACTTTGCTCTGCCCGCAGCAGGGCAGAAAGACGTGTGCATGCGCAGAAGCACAATATCATACTCTATGTGGATGAGGTAGGATATGTCATCCACACAAAGCAGGGAAGGAAGGAAGCCAGTGAGCTCAAGCAGAGAGGAGGCGTTAGACCGAGACCAGCGACACCCATTGGACCCATCCATCCCTGAGGTGAGTATAATAAAAGCTGTTTTTATGGTTATACAAATTGGTCTTGATGCTTATATACAGTAATCTAGAATGCTTTATATAACGGCTTACTGATGGTGGCTGCAGCTCATAACAGACGAATCTGGTGACAGGTACTTTCTAACTGTATAAAATTACACAGTATAATGTACAGCAACACAAAAGACTTACTGTGTGTTAAAGGGACAAGCAAAAAGGGTAACAAACAATGTTTTGAACTTTTGACTTTCAGGTTTCATATCTCTCCATATTTGACTACGTATTTGAGGGTGGCTCAACCTTCATTTTATAGACAATCATCTTAGCTTTTTATACATGAATTTGACTTGTAACTATTAAGCATATGATTAGTTACAGAGATTATTGTCATGTAACTGCATTACTACTGTTTTGCTCCTGGTGTTTGAAAAAAAAAACAATTTCTTCCTGTATAGTATAAATTACAACCTGTTCTCACATTTCCTAATATTTCCTAGTGTTTTATTAGGTTGATTCTCAAGCAAAAGATCACTTGCTCGACTCGAGGAGAAGCCATGAAGAAGATTTTCCATGAAATCATTCAGCTCATCAATTTCGATCTCTTGGCCAAGAAAATTGCTAAACTGCTTCTTGTGAGTGCCATGGATAGATGGACTTCATTTCATATTAATATTAATATGAAATGATGTCCATCTATCCATGCAAAAGACAAAAGGTGGATGGCCAAGCAAAATATTGGAGTCAACAAGTCAACTAATCACAAGGTCTATCAGTTCTGACAAAAAATGTCAGTGAGGTGGCTCCTCACATGCTTCTTTATAATGAGATCAGAGACATTCATGTAAGCATCGTGTGATGCAAGTCTGCATCGGTGGCCAGAAAAATGTGAAGAATCCTCGACTTTAATATCATCACAAAAAGTGTTGGCTTGAGTTTGAAAAGAAGTGTGAAAAGTGGACACTAGAAGATTAGAAACGAAAGTCAATAGACTAGGCTCTAATGGATGCAAATAAGTCTGGAAGAAGAAGTTCCTTTGAGGAAGCCTGATGACATGGGGTTATTTCACAGCAAAAGGTGTTGGACACTTGATCAGGAACAATGGTGGTCTCAATGCTGAGCTATATGTGAGTATCCTACAAGACAAGTTACTTTGTATACTCGAGTACTATGAGCATGAAAAGCATGACACAATGATCCAGGAGAACAGCGACTCAAAACATATGTTGATATTAGCAAAGAAATGGTTCAATGACAATGAGTAGAGGTGCTGGATTGGTCTCACAGTCCCCAGAACTCAACTCATTTAAACACTTGTGGGTATAGTTGAAGAAAAAGCTGTATACATACCCAAGTGAGTTAACCAGTATGCAACAATATTGCGACTGTGTAGAATAGACCTGAAATCAGATTTCGGTCAAGACTTGCTTGAATCTGACCAAGAACATGCCCAGGAGGATTCAGGCAGTGTGGAAAGCCAAATAAAATTTATAAAATACTAACAAAATAATATTAACATGTAGATTGTTTGGAGCAAAGCAATAGCTATGCAGGGACATGACAAAAATGTGCATAACTATCACATGGTAAAAAGCTGTAAATCAAATATATGTATGAGATTGATAAGATGATTGTCTGTAAAATGAACATAGTCTCATGCTCAATGCTATAATGGATGGTGAGATATAGAGCCTGAAAGGCAAAAGTTCAAAACATTGTTACCCTTTTGCTTGTCACTGTATATGGGTAAACATGTTCAAGGGCTCTAGTTCCACCTTCAAAAAGATTTAAAATAGTACCCTAAATTTTACTTTTTAAAATATTACATTCCCACATAATTCCATTAAAAAAACTAGCATATATAATAATTTTAAACCCTTCATGACAAATGACGTAACAGTACACCCTAAATCATGAAGGGGTGATCACCACCGGCTGTTGCAGTGAGTCGGTGGTGATCTCCGCACATGGCTGCTGATTTGTATAGAAGACATGAGTGCCTTGCAGGTGCAGGTGTATCCGCGATCCACCCTTGCCTGTTAACCCCTTAAATTGCGCTGTCAAAATGTGACAGCACGATTTAAATGCCTACAGAAGGGAACGCACCTTTCCCTATCGTCATTGGAGGCCCCATGATGTGATCATGGGGAGCTGATAGTTGTCATGGTAGCACAGGGTCATGTGATGAGTTCTGTTGCTATCATGACGCAGTTCCTATTACAGCCGGCAGAGCAGCAGCTGTAACAAGAACAGAGCCTTTCTCCTGATCAGAGCTATATAGAAACCTTAAAAGCTCAAATCACCCCCCCCATTCACCCCATTGAAAATTGAATTGGTTAAAAAAACATACACACACATTTCATAATCTGACCGGTAAACGGCATAGCAGCAACAAAAATCCAAATGCCAAAATTACGTTTTTTGGTCATCTCAAATTTTGTGCAAAATGCAATAACAGGTGATCAAAACATAGCATCTGTGCAAAAATGATACCATTAAAAACGTCAGCTTAAGATGCAAAAAAAGCTGTCACTGAGTCACATATCACAAAAAATGAGAACATTATGGGTTGCGGAAAATGGCTCATAAAGTGCACCCTTTTTTGGGACAAACGTCTGATTTTTTTTTAACCCCTTAGATAAAATTTAACCTTATACATGTTTGGTGTCTACGAACTCATACTGACCTGAGGCATCACACCGATACATCAGTTTTACCATATAAGGAACACGATGAATAAATGATCACCAAAACAATCATGCAATCTCACTTTTTTCAAAATATAATTCATAAAGCACCAATATCATAGGGCCAGAAATAAACCAAAAAAGGAGGGCATGGCATTAAATATTTCTCCCAAAAAATATTTTGTGGAATATACTCCCACAGATCATGATAACAACGTTTCGCCTGGTGGCTTTCTCAAGGGAAGGCACATTTCCTTGAGAAAGCCACTAGGCGAAACATGTGTTGGGTTGAAAGGGGACTCTAGGGGGACTTCTCTTATCCACCATGGGTAAGCTTACGCTATGATTTTTGTATTTACACTTACTGAGTGGGATTTTTTGATGTCTCTTTACTGCAATATTTAAGTGTATTTAATAATTCAATTGATGTCATACCTCTCTCAGTGTTTCACTTACGTTGTTTAACATATGTCCCATGTTTTAGATGAGGTTTTTTCCTCCTAAGATTACCCTCACCCACTAGTGGGATTTATGTCTGACATTTCCTCTGTGAAAAAACCTGATCCATATTATTGCTATTTATAATTGTTATATTCCTGTAAGTTTGAATAAAATATTTATTTTTGAGTGGATGAATTACTCCAATTTTTTGTGTTGTTATCAATCTCACTTTTTTGCAGTTTTTCCGCACTTGGAATTTTTTTGCCGTTTCCAGTACACTACAGTTAGGTCCAGAAATATTTGGACAGTGACACAAGTTTTGTTATTTTAGCTGTTTACAAAAACATGTTCAGAAATACAATTATATATATAATATGGGCTGAAAGTGCACACTCCCAGCTGCAATATGAGAGTTTTCACATCCAAATCGGAGAAAGGGTTTAGGAATCATAGCTCTGTAATGCATAGCCTCCTCTTTTTCAAGGGACCAAAAGTAATTGGACAAGGGACTCTAAGGGCTGCAATTAACTCTGAAGGTGTCTCCCTCGTTAACCTGTAATCAATGAAGTAGTTAAAAGGTCTGGGGTTGATTACAGGTGTGTGGTATTGCATTTGGAAGCTGTTGCTGTGACCAGACAACATGTGGTCTAAGGAACTCTCAATTGAGGTGAAGCAGAACATCCTGAGGCTGAAACAAAGAAAGAGAGATAGCAGACATGCTTGGAGTAGCAAAATCAACAGTCGGGTACATTCTGAGAAAAAAGGAATTGACTGGTGAGCTTGGGAACTCAAAAAGGCCTGGGCGTCCACGGATGACAACAGTGGTGGATGATCGCCGCATACTTTCTTTGGTGAAGAAGAACCCGTTCACAACATCAACTGAAGTCCAGAACACTCTCAGTGAAGTAGGTGTATCTGTCTCTAAGTCAACAGTAAAGATAAGACTCCATGAAAGTAAATACAAAGGGTTCACATCTAGATGCAAACCATTCATCAATTCCAAAAATAGACAGGCCAGAGTTAAATTTGCTGAAAAACACCTCATGAAGCCAGCTTAGTTCTGGAAAAGTATTCTATGGACAGATGAGACAAAGATCAACCTGTACCAGAATGATGGGAAGAAAAAAGTTTGGAGAAGAAAGGGAACGGCACATGATCCAAGGCACACCACATCCTCTGTAAAACATGGTGGAGGCAACGTGATGTCATGGGCATGCATGGCTTTCAATGGCACTGGGTCACTTGTGTTTATTGATGACATAACAGCAGACAAGAGTAGCCGGATGAATTCTGAAGTGTACCGGGATATACTTTCAGCCCAGATTCAGCCAAATGCCGCAAAGTTGATCGGACGGTGCTTCATAGTACAGATGGACAATGACCCCAAGCATACAGCCAAAGCTACCCAGGAGTTCATGAGTGCAAAAAAGTGGAACATTCTGCAATGGCCAAGTCAATCACCAGATCTTAACCTAATTGAGCATGCATTTCACTTGCTCAAATCCAGACTTAAGACGGAAAGACCCACAAACAAGCAAGACCTGAAGGATGCGGCTGTAAAGGCCTGGCAAAGCATTAAGAAGGAGGAAACCCAGCGTTTGGTGATGTCCATGGGTTCCAGACTTAAGGCAGTGATTGCCTCCAAAGGATTCGCAACAAAATATTGAAAATAAAAATATTTTGTTTGGGTTTGGTTTATTTGTCCAATTACTTTTGACCTCCTAAAATGTGGAGTGTTTGTAAAGAAATGTGTACATTTCCTACAATTTCTATCAGATATTTTTGTTCAAACCTTCAAATTAAACGTTACAATCTGCACTTGAATTCTGTTGTAGAGGTTTCATTTCAAATCCAATGTGGTGGCATGCAGAGCCCAACTCGCGAAAATTGTGTCACTGTCCAAATATTTCTGGACCTAACTGTATATGGTAAAAGTTATGGTTTCATTTAAAAGTACAACTCGTCCCGCAAAAAACAAGCCCTTATATGGCAAGGTTGATGGAAAAATAAAAAAATTACAGCTCTTGGAAGAAGGGAAGCAAAAATCAAAAACAAAAAATGGAAAATCGGCCGGTCATGAGTAGAGTTGAGCGCGGTTCGTGGTTCGTGGTTCTCCAGTTCGCGGCTCGAGTGATTTTGGGGCATGTTCTAGATCGAACTAGAACTCGAGCTTTTTGCAAAAGCTCGGTAGTTCTAGAAACGTTCGAGAACGGTTCTAGCAGCCAAAAAACAGCTAAATCATAGCTTGGTTTCTGCTGTAATAGTGTAAGTCACTCTGTGAATCAAACTATTATGACATTTCAGTGTATAGTGTGCGTGAACAGCGCCTTCAGATCACTGCTGTTTCTATAATGGCGATCGCCATTTTTTTTTTTTTTTTTTCTTGTCTTCCTTCCCTAAGTGCGCGCGTCTTGTGGGGCGGGCCAGCATGTCAGCCAATCCCAGACACACACACAGCTAAGTGGACTTTGAGCCAGAGAAGCAACGGCATGTGTGATAGGATCTGCATGTCACATGTCCCTGCATTATAAAACCGGACATTTTCTTCACGGACGCCATTATCTGCCTTCTGCGTCTTTGGTGTCAGACATCACTGTCGCAGCTCCGTCTTCCTGAGTCCTATAGCCGATACAGCTGTATGCGCTGCATACACAGCGTTAGACAGCTTAGGGAGAGCACTTTATAGCAGTCCTTTTAAGGGCTCCAACCGGCAGGGTCAGAGAGCCATAGGTGACAGGTCCTGCAAACAGCAACAGCGTCTGTGTAGCCCAGGTCAGGGATTTCCTACCTGCATTTCACCATTAGGAGGGAATAGAAAGGCAGGCTTCCATTCCTCTACCCAGAGCACCACAATCCTGCCACTGTACCCTCTTGTCCTCTGCACACTCCAACTGATAACTAAGCCATTATACTAGCAAACACTCAGTGTACCTAGTGGCATCCTATACGTGGCTATTGGACTTTGCTATAGTCCCACTAGTGCAAAGACATTTGCAGAGCGCGTCTGCCTGCATTGCACACTACAACTCATTCTAAACAAGCCATTATACTAGCAAACACTCAGTGTACCTAGTGGCATCCTATACGTGGCTATTGGACTTTGCTATAGTCCCACTAGTGCAAAGACATTTGCAGAGCGCGTCTGCCTGCATTGCACACTACAACTCATTCTAACCAAGCCATTATACTAGCAAACACTCAGTGTACCTAGTGGCATCCTATACGTGGCTATTGGACTTTGCTATAGTCCCACTAGTGCAAAGACATTTGCAGAGCGCGTCTGCCTGCATTGCACACTCCAACTCATTAAAACCAAGCCATTATACTAGCAAACACTCAGTGTACCTAGTGGCATCCTATACGTGGCTATTGGACTTTGCTATAGTCCCACTAGTGCAAAGACATTTGCATAGCGCGTCTGCCGGCATTGCACACTCAAACTCATTTTAACTAAGCCATTATACTAGCAAACACTCAGTGTACCTAGTGGCATCCTATACGTGGCTATTGGACTTTGCTATAGTCCCACTAGTGCAAAGACATTAGCAGAGCACATCTGCCTGCATTGCACACTACAACTCATTCTAACCAAGCCATTAGACTAGCAAACACTCAGTGTACCTAGTGGCATCCTATACGTGGCTATTGGACTTTGCTATAGTCCCACTAGTGCAAAGACATTTGCATAGCGCGTCTGCCTGCATTGCACACTCAAACTCATTTTAACTAAGCCATTATACTAGCAAACACTCAGTGTACCTAGTGGCATCCTATACGTGGCTATTGGACTTTGCTATAGTCCCACTAGTGCAAAGACATTAGCAGAGCACATCTGCCTGCATTGCACACTACAACTCATTCTAACCAAGCCATTATACTAGCAAACACTCAGTGTACCTAGTGGCATCCTATACGTGGCTATTGGACTTTGCTATAGTCCCACTAGTGCAAAGACATTTGCAGAGCGCGTCTGCCTGCATTGCACACTCCAACTCATTAAAACCAAGCCATTATACTAGCAAACACTCAGTGTACCTAGTGGCATCCTATACGTGGCTATTGGACTTTGCTATAGTCCCACTAGTGCAAAGACATTAGCAGAGCACATCTGCCTGCATTGCACACTACAACTCATTCTAACCAAGCCATTATACTAGCAAACACTCAGTGTACCTAGTGGCATCCTATACGTGGCTATTGGACTTTGCTATAGTCCCACTAGTGCAAAGACATTTGCAGAGCGCGTCTGCCTGCATTGCACACTCCAACTCATTAAAACCAAGCCATTATACTAGCAAACACTCAGTGTACCTAGTGGCATCCTATACGTGGCTATTGGACTTTGCTATAGTCCCACTAGTGCAAAGACATTTGCATAGCGCGTCTGCCTGCATTGCACACTCAAACTCATTTTAACTAAGCCATTATACTAGCAAACACTCACTGTACCTAGTTGTATCCTAAACGTGGCTATTGTACTTTTGTCAATTCACAGTATTGGAACGTTATTTGCAGCACGTCTGCCTGCATTGCACACTCAAACTTTTTTAAACTCAGCCATTTATAGTAGCAAACACTCAGTGTACCTAGTTGTATCCTAAACGTGGCTATTGTACTTTTGTCTATTCACAGTATTGGAACGATATTTGCAGCACGTCTGCCTGCATTGCACACTCAAACTTTTTTAAACTCAGCCATTTATAGTAGCAAACACTCAGTGTACCTAGTTGTATCCTAAACGTGGCTATTGTACTTTTGTCAATTCACAGTATTGGAACGTTATTTGCAGCACGTCTGCCTGCATTGCACACTCAAACTTTTTTAAACTCAGCCATTTATAGTAGCAAACACTCAGTGTACCTAGTTGTATCCTAAACGTGGCTATTGTACTTTTGTCTATTCACAGTATTGGAACGATATTTGCAGCACGTCTGCCTGCATTGCACACTCTAACTTTTTTAAACTCAGCCATTTATAGTAGCAAACACTCAGTGTACCTAGTTGTATCCTAAACGTGGCTATTGTACTTTTGTCAATTCACAGTATTGGAACGTTATTTGCAGCACGTCTGCCTGCATTGCACACTCAAACTTTTTTAAACTCAGCCATTTATAGTAGCAAACACTCAGTGTACCTAGTTGTATCCTAAACGTGGCTATTGTACTTTTGTCAATTCACAGTATTGGAACGTTATTTGCAGCACGTCTGCCTGCATTGCACACTCAAACTTTTTTAAACTCAGCCATTTATAGTAGCAAACACTCAGTGTACCTAGTTGTATCCTAAACGTGGCTATTGTACTTTTGTCTATTCACAGTATTGGAACGATATTTGCAGCACGTCTGCCTGCATTGCACACTCTAACTTTTTTAAACTCAGCCATTTATAGTAGCAAACACTCAGTGTACCTAGTTGTATCCTAAACGTGGCTATTGTACTTTTGTCTATTCACAGTATTGGAACGTTATTTGCAGCACGTCTGCCTGCATTGCACACTCAAACTTTTTTAAACTCAGCCATTTATAGTAGCAAACACTCAGTGTACCTAGTTGTATCCTAAACGTGGCTATTGTACTTTTGTCAATTCACAGTATTGGAACGTTATTTGCAGCACGTCTGCCTGCATTGCACACTCAAACTTTTTTAAACTCAGCCATTTATAGTAGCAAACACTCAGTGTACCTAGTTGTATCCTAAACGTGGCTATTGTACTTTTGTCTATTCACAGTATTGGAACGATATTTGCAGCACGTCTGCCTGCATTGCACACTCTAACTTTTTTAAACTCAGCCATTTATAGTAGCAAACACTCAGTGTACCTAGTTGTATCCTAAACGTGGCTATTGTACTTTTGTCAATTCACAGTATTGGAACGTTATTTGCAGCACGTCTGCCTGCATTGCACACTCAAACTTTTTTAAACTCAGCCATTTATAGTAGCAAACACTCAGTGTACCTAGTTGTATCCTAAACGTGGCTATTGTACTTTTGTCTATTCACAGTATTGGAACGATATTTGCAGCACGTCTGCCTGCATTGCACACTCTAACTTTTTTAAACTCAGCCATTTATAGTAGCAAACACTCAGTGTACCTAGTTGTATCCTAAACGTGGCTATTGTACTTTTGTCTATTCACAGTATTGGAACGTTATTTGCAGCACGTCTGCCTGCATTGCACACTCAAACTTTTTTAAACTCAGCCATTTATAGTAGCAAACACTCAGTGTACCTAGTTGTATCCTAAACGTGGCTATTGTACTTTTGTCAATTCACAGTATTGGAACGTTATTTGCAGCACGTCTGCCTGCATTGCACACTCAAACTTTTTTAAACTCAGCCATTTATAGTAGCAAACACTCAGTGTACCTAGTTGTATCCTAAACGTGGCTATTGTACTTTTGTCTATTCACAGTATTGGAACGTTATTTGCAGCACGTCTGCCTGCATTGCACACTCAAACTTTTTTAAACTCAGCCATTTATAGTAGCAAACACTCAGTGTACCTAGTTGTATCCTAAACGTGGCTATTGTACTTTTGTCTATTCACAGTATTGGAACGATATTTGCAGCACGTCTGCCTGCATTGCACACTCTAACTTTTTTAAACTCAGCCATTATACTAGCAAACACTCACTGTACCTAGTTGTATCCTAAACGTGGCTATTGTACTTTTGTCAATTCACAGTATTGGAACGTTATTTGCAGCACGTCTGCCTGCATTGCACACTCAAACTTTTTTAAACTCAGCCATTTATAGTAGCAAACACTCAGTGTACCTAGTTGTATCCTAAACGTGGCTATTGTACTTTTGTCTATTCACAGTATTGGAACGTTATTTGCAGCACGTCTGCCTGCATTGCACACTCAAACTTTTTTAAACTCAGCCATTTATAGTAGCAAACACTCAGTGTACCTAGTTGTATCCTAAACGTGGCTATTGTACTTTTGTCTATTCACAGTATTGGAACGATATTTGCAGCACGTCTGCCTGCATTGCACACTCTAACTTTTTTAAACTCAGCCATTATACTAGCAAACACTCACTGTACCTAGTTGTATCCTAAACGTGGCTATTGTACTTTTGTCAATTCACAGTATTGGAACGTTATTTGCAGCACGTCTGCCTGCATTGCACACTCAAACTTTTTTAAACTCAGCCATTTATAGTAGCAAACACTCAGTGTACCTAGTTGTATCCTAAACGTGGCTATTGTACTTTTGTCAATTCACAGTATTGGAACGTTATTTGCAGCACGTCTGCCTGCATTGCACACTCAAACTTTTTTAAACTCAGCCATTTATAGTAGCAAACACTCAGTGTACCTAGTTGTATCCTAAACGTGGCTATTGTACTTTTGTCAATTCACAGTATTGGAACGTTATTTGCAGCACGTCTGCCTGCATTGCACACTCAAACTTTTTTAAACTCAGCCATTTATAGTAGCAAACACTCAGTGTACCTAGTTGTATCCTAAACGTGGCTATTGTACTTTTGTCAATTCACAGTATTGGAACGTTATTTGCAGCACGTCTGCCTGCATTGCACACTCAAACTTTTTTAAACTCAGCCATTTATAGTAGCAAACACTCAGTGTACCTAGTTGTATCCTAAACGTGGCTATTGTACTTTTGTCTATTCACAGTATTGGAACGATATTTGCAGCACGTCTGCCTGCATTGCACACTCTAACTTTTTTAAACTCAGCCATTTATAGTAGCAAACACTCAGTGTACCTAGTTGTATCCTAAACGTGGCTATTGTACTTTTGTCAATTCACAGTATTGGAACGTTATTTGCAGCACGTCTGCCTGCATTGCACACTCAAACTTTTTTAAACTCAGCCATTTATAGTAGCAAACACTCAGTGTACCTAGTTGTATCCTAAACGTGGCTATTGTACTTTTGTCTATTCACAGTATTGGAACGATATTTGCAGCACGTCTGCCTGCATTGCACACTCAAACTTTTTTAAACTCAGCCATTATACTAGCAAACACTCACTGTACCTAGTTGTATCCTAAACGTGGCTATTGTACTTTTGTCAATTCACAGTATTGGAACGTTATTTGCAGCACGTCTGCCTGCATTGCACACTCAAACTTTTTTAAACTCAGCCATTTATAGTAGCAAACACTCAGTGTACCTAGTTGTATCCTAAACGTGGCTATTGTACTTTTGTCTATTCACACTACTGCAAATCTATGTGCAGCACCTCTGCATGACAACCTCGTGCTCTGTTTTTAATAAGCTATAATGATAGCACAAAATACTGCCATTTTGTGGCATCATAGAACTGGCTGTTGTATTCCATTAGTGCCCCACTGGTGACAAGCTATTTCTAGCACCTCTACATCACACCCTCATGCACATTTAGCTACGCTAATGTTATAGCAAACTCATGGAATTCATTGCTGCATTTCATAATTCGGAGGGATAGAAAGTCAGGCTTCCTTTAGCTTTTCCTTCTGTTCATAGACAGCATCTCCAAGACAAATTTCCCCTCCACGTCTAAGTGTGGAGAGGCAGCTAGTGCGCATGCGTGTGCCGATGTACCCCAGCTGCAGCATAATTACAGTGTTTCGCCTAGTGAGTATGCTCAGCCTGACTGTGCCATTCCTGACGCTAAGTCTTCATTTCGGGATACAGCGCATGCTCCCACACTAAGTGTGAAAAGCCTCTTTGCACAGGTGCTTGCATTCTGTGCCGGGTCTAAGTCCTGTTTTGTGCCTAGACACCATGCTAAAGCTGATAGTCTTTTTTCAGAGACTGTATTTCATGCTACTGAGCATGCTCAGGCACTTCCTGCATCAGAGACTAGGTCCGGTAATGAACTCTTTGGCCCTGGCCCTGATGTGGGGGTCCCATATAGACCACAGGGCATCAGGTGTCCTCCCAAATGGCTTGCAGAGGCCCACACCTATGACTTGTCACCGCATTATTGATGGTCAGACGATGACTGGTGAGGTGTTTGGGTCATGGCAGCCATGAGGTCATCATTGAAGTTGCGTTTCCAAATAGGACGCTAGTTATGCCACTCATGACGTGTCACTCTGCTTTTGTCTCCAGGAGGTGCATTGTGGTTCACCCTGGTTTGGGGCGGACCCAGGTTATAAAAGGGGCTGGAGCCAACAAGGAGGTGCGCAGTCTTCTATTATGCTCCGAAAGAGCACACCTCCATGTGTTGAACCCATTGCGGCTTTAGGCCAGAGGTAGGCAGGGATAGGGTGGTGGATGCAGGCCACCACCACAGTTGGTAACGCAGAACGGTTAAGACCAGCTCCTGTCCTAACAGTCCTGCTTGTGCAGCCCAGTGGCATTAACAGGCCTGCTGCTGCTGATGCGCCTGCTGTCCACAGGTGTGGCCCCTACGCACACGGTCAGCGTACTCAATGGCCCCTGTGTTGTTAACAGGGAGTTCCTGGGCTGGGTGGGCATGTGGACCCTGTGACGCTAACAGGGCTCACAGTCTCCAGATCCGAATGGCGTCTAACTCGGTTCAGGCTACTATTAGTTTCATAGCCACACAGCTCTGTATCCTCCACCAAACCTTCAAGTTGCCAACCTCTCCTTTTCCAACTGGGAGCACGGTGGACACTGACTGCTGAAGGTGATATATACCTTTCTCTTTCTTTTCTTATTAATTTTTTTTATATAGCGGTCACAGATTATATACCACTTTATCCAAATCTGCCAGTCCCACTGTAACAGATGTTGTTTCTTCAGCAAATGTTACAGTTGTTTAACCACCAAATCCACGGACCCAAATTTTTTTCCCCTTTCCAACACACCTGTTCCCCTTTCCAACAGCATCTGTCCTTTTTCAACTCATTTTGGGATATGACCAAAAGTGCAACTGTGCAGGGACACCGTACTCAACGCCATCTCAGCACAGCAGCCATCCCTCGGTCCCTCCGATGTGGACAAGTAAAAGACCATTTCCTCCTATCCATGACAAAGTGTTGAGATTCACTCTGTGCAGCACTGGTGTTTAGTGGAAAAGTAGATCTAAGATTGCGTACCACATTCTGCAGATACTCCTGTATACGTGCGTCTATTTCTATGGCAGGAATTAGTTCGCCAAATTTTGTCTTGTACCGGGGATCTAACAGTGTGGCAACCCAGTATTCAGGATTACTTCAAATTCATACAATCCGAGGGTCATGTAGGTAGTGCAGCAAGAAGGCGCTCATGTGTCTTGTGCATCCAGGAGGACCAAGTCCTTGGTGTGTTGGTGGCAGAGAGGTGAGAATCGTGCATCCTTCCTCTGCCCTCTACCCACAACCTCGCACAACCGAAATGTGAGCAAGCTCTCACTCATCTGCTGAGTCTTCCATGCCCATCGCCAGTTCGTCCTCCATTTCTTCATGGGCTCCTGCACTTTCATCAACACTTTTTGCTGATACTATGCGCCCTTGTTAATCCCTCTCCCTCACCATGACTGCCGCATAGGTGCCGCTGACCATCTGGACCTCGTAGATCTTGTTATCCCTTCCGCATATGACTCCTCCTGTACTTCCTCCCCTTCCTCTTGTCCCAACACCTGACTCCGAATAATAATTACAGTGTGCTCCATCATGTAGATGACCAGAATTGTCACGCTGAGAATGACATTGCCAGTGCTAAACATCTTCGTCGACATTTCAAAACTGTGTAGCAGGGTGCATAGGTCCTTGATCTGACACCACTCCAGCAGCGTGATCTGCACCACCTCTGGATCAACTTATCCCAGGCTATATGTCTTACCGTATTTCAGCAGGGCTCTGCGGTGCTGCCACACACGCTGCAACATGTGCAGATTCCAATTCCTGCGTGTCGGAACATCGCATTTACGGCGTTTAACTGCCAGACCCTAAGACTTCCGGAGTGATGAAAGTTGTTGAGCTGCTGTGTGCGCACGATGGAAGTGAGCACATAGCGAGCGTGCCCGCTGCACAAGGACATGTAGGCCGTGATGGTGTTTTAAAAATTGCTGGAGAATTCGGATCAACACGTGAGCCATAAAAGGCACGTGTGTCACATTGCCCTGAGGATGGCCCGCAGCCAGGTTTGCATCATTGCCGCACACGGCTGTTAAGTCACCAACGGAGTCCGCTCCGTCAATTTGTACTCCGGTCGCCAGGTGACAACGTGTTCCTTTCATGAATAGTGCTGATGATGGGAGAGTAGTCGATGCCAGCGGCGCAGGTGGACGCAGGTTATGCTCACCCACTGGGCTGCATTACCTTGACAGATGCAGAATCTCTGGCTGAATGTAGCTGGTGGGTATCTCACAGATGAAATACCATCATTCAGCTACAACCAATGGGAAGACACCACACCCTTTTTTATGCCCATCCTGTCTGCAGACCACTGCCAGACATAGCTATGAACCTCTGGTTAATTTTACCCCCAGTTCAGTTTTATGATTTTGTGTGCTTGTTACCTGACTACTTTTCCTGCTTGCTGTTTATGTACCTTGTTGGCCGATACGCATTTCACCTCTGCTTGTTTTCTGATTAAGTCCTGGCCGTCCCATTCTGTTCCTGTTCCTCAATTAATGTTTTGACCCTGCCTGACTACTATTCTCTGTAATAGCGGTGTGACTCACATTTCCCATACATTTCAAAGTAAAACTTTGACCGCCTGATGGCATTGAGCTCTGCTGCCAGCATAGTAAGGAGGTGTGTGGTAGTCCTTGTGCGCAGTTGCAAGGAAGGGTGGCCTGACCACACAGGGTTTGCGCAAAGGTAGAGGACCCACACGAGGTTGAAGAGGCAGAAGCAGTGTATTAACTTCTACATACAGAACAAGGATTGAAACAACTCGTGGGGACGGCAAGACTTGTACAGCAGACCCTTCTCCATCTCTCACCATAGTTTGCCAGTGCCCAGTCAGTGACATGTAATGACCCTGTCTATGCTTACTGGTCCAAGTATCTGTGTTGAAATGCACCCTGTCGCACACAGATTTTCTCAAGGAAGTGGTGATGTTGTGTGCGACATGCCGGTGTAGCGCGGGCATGCTTTTCTTGGAGAAGCAGTGGTGATTGGGCATCTGGTACTGGGGCACAGCGACAGACATAAGGTCTGTAAAATCCTGTGTGTCCACTACGCGTAAAGGCAGCATTTCGGTAGCCAACAGCTTACAGAGGGATAGAGTCAACCACTTAGCTTTGTCATGGGTCGCAGTAAGTGGCCTTTTATTTGACCACATCTGAGGGACAGAGATCTGGCTGCTGTCTGTAGACGGTGTTGAGTAGGGTGTCCCTGGAAAAATGCAGGTTTGTGAGAAAAGTGCAGGCGGAGACATGATGTTGGCTTCATCTTGCCTTCAGATCTGTTCATCTTGTATCATTTTTAAAAAACACAGCAAGCAAGGGTTACTCCAAGCGGAGTCTCCCTTTTTTTCCAAAAATTGGGCCCCACACAGACACCTTATCAGTGGCAGCACTTGTGCCCTAGTTGCAAACAGGATGTTTTGATTTGCATCAAGCACATTCCAAATCCACAAGCATTTACTCTCCCCAGGATGACACAGGGGTAGTAAATTCCTTCTGGATCCATGACTTGTTCATTTTGATGAACGTCAGTCTGTCCACATTGTCACTGGACAGACGCGTGCGCTTATCTGTCAGCACACACCCAGCAGCACTGAAGACACGTTCAGAGACAACGCTGGCAGCTGGACACGACAAAATCTTCGAGGCGTAACTGGAGAGCTCTTGACATTTTTCTAGATTTGAAGCACAAAAGGAGCAAGGCTCCATTTGCAAAGTCATTGCATCGATGTTCATTTGGAGATACTCCTGTATCATCCTCTCCATCCGTTGACTATGTGTCAGACTTGTTGTCTCTGGTGGCCTTGCAAAGGAGGGTCTAAAAAAATTATGAAAAGATTCCATAAAATTGCTGTTACCAGCACCAGATACGGTCCTACTGGTACGGGTAGACTGTTGAAGATGACGAGGCCGTCCCATGTTTGTCAAGTTACAACTGGGAGAATCACTCCCTTCACCTGCACGGTTGTTTGGTTGAAAAGCCGAGCTAAGATCGAGTAACAGCTTCTGCTGATACTCCTGCATACGTGCGTCCCTTTCTATGGGTGGAATTATGTCACAAAATTTGGACTTGTCCCGGGGATCTAATAGTGTGGCAAGCCAGTAGTCATCATCACTTCTAATTTTGACAATACGAGGGTCATGTTGGAGGTAGTGCAACAAGAAGGCACTCATGTGTCTTGCGCAGCCATGCGCACCAAGTCCACGCTGTGTTTGTGGCATAGAGGTGCTAACCGTTCTTTCTTCCTCTGTCATCTCCCCCCAACCTCTTTCAACTGAAATTTGACCAAGGTCCCCCTCATCTGCTGAGTCTTCCATGTCCATGGACAGTTCGTCCTCCATATCTTCATGTCCTCCTGCACCTTCCTCAACATCTCACCTGCTACCATGCGCCCTTGTTGATCCCTGTCCCCCATGGTCCCATGCCTGCCGCGTTGGTGATGATGAACGTCTGGACCTTGGTGATGTTGTTGTGTCTTGCGCATATGAATCCTCCTGTAGTTCCTCCCCTTCCTGTTGTCCCACCCCCTGACTACGAATAGTGTTTAGCGTGTGCTCCAGCATGTAAATGACTGTAATCGTCATGCTGATAATGGCATTGTCAGCGCTAAACATATTCGTCGCCATGTCGAAACTGTGCAGAAGGGTGCATAGGTCCTTGATCTGAGATCACTCCATCAGGGTGATCTGCCCCACTTCTGCATCTCGTTGGCCCAGGCTATACATCATGACGTATTGCACCAGGGCTCGCCGGTGCTGCCACAGTCGCTGTAACATGTGGAGAGTTGAATTCCAGCGTGTCGCCACATCGCATTTCAGGCGATGAACCGGCAGGCCGAAAGACTTCTGTAGCGATGCAAGTCGCTCAGGTGCGGCGGTTGAACGGCGGAAGTGAGCACTGCAGACAGTTTCCGTGCCCTGGTCAGAAGGCCATCTAGGCCGGGATAGTGTGTTAAAAATTGCTGGACAACAAGGTTAAACACGTGAGCCATACAAGGCACGTGTGTCACCTTGCCCAGGCGAAGGGCCGCACCCAGGTTTGCAGCATTGTCGCACACGGCCTTACCAGGCTGCAGGTTGAGTGGAGACAACCATTTATCAAAATCAGTCTCCAGAGCTGCCCACAACTCAGTCGCTGTGTGACTCCTATTTCAAAGACATGTCAAGCTAAAGACCGCCTGATGCCGTTGCGCTCTGCTACCAGCATAGTAATGAGGGGTGCGTGATTCCTTCTGCGCAGTGAGAACGCTGGTGGCCTGACCAGGCAGGCTTGGGGCGGAGGTGGAGGACCCAGATGAGGTGGAGGATGCAGAAGCAGTGGCGGAACTTGGACAGACAGAGGATTGACACACAAGTCGTGGGGACGGCAAGACTTGTGCAGCAGACCCTTCACCATCTATCACCATAGTTACCCAGTGGCCAGTCAGCGACATGTAACGTCCCTGTCCATGCTTACTGGTCCAAGTATCGGTGGTGAAATGCACCCGTTCACACACAGAGTTTCTCAAGGAAGCGGTGATGTTGTGTGCGACATGCTGGTGTAGCGCGGGCACACCTTTCTTAGAGAAGTAGTGGCGACTAGGCATCTGGTACTGGGGCACAGCGACAGACATAAGGTCTCTAAAATCCTGTGTGTCCACTAGGCGGAAAGGCAGCATTTCTGTAGTCAACAGCTTACAGAGGGATAGAGTCAACCTCTTCGCTTTGTCATGGGTCGCAGGAAGTGGCCTTTTATTTGACCACATCTGAGGGACAGAGATCTGGCTGCTGTGTGTAGACGGTGTTGAGTCGGGTGTCCCTGGAAAAATGCAGCTTTCTGAGGAAAGTGCAGGCGGAGACATGATGTTGCCTTCATCCAAAGTTGGTGCTATCGATGTCTGAGAGAGCTGTACACACTCACTTGTTTCCCCTTCCAAACCAACTGACGACCTACCAAGCAAACTGCCTGTTGCGGTTACAGTGGTGGAAGTTGTGGGTGGAAAAACAGGTGTGACAGCTGTCCCCACAGTCCTAGAAGATGACGAGCGCGCGGATGCACTGGAAGGGGCAGGCGGTGGATGGTTCGCTCCGCTAGGCCGCATTGCAGCACGGTGAGCTTCCCATCGGGCCATATGATATTTATTCATGTGACGATTCATGGAAGAAGTTGTCAAACTGCTGAGGTTTTGACCTCTACTAAGAGAACCATGACAAATTTTACAGATCACATAATTTGGGCGATCTTTTTCTATGTCAAAAAAGGACCTGGCTAGGCAAGGCTTAGAGGCCATGCGACCTGTTGATCCACCCCGAATAATGCTCAGAGGCAGAGTGGTGGCTGAGGATGCAGTTGTAGACGTGCTACCAGTGCTCCGACTGTGTCCAGGAAGGCGCCAGGTTACTTCGACGTCGGTTGCATCCTCCTCCACCGCCTCTGTTGACCTCCTCGAGTGTCTGACTGTGGGTTGACAGTAGGTGTGATCTAGAACTTAATCATCAATTGTTGTGTTTGCACTCCCCTACCCCTCAGACCGAGTTTCTTCTTGCCCTGACCGAATATTTAAGTTGTCATCCCAATCGGGTATCTGCGTCTCATCTTCATCAGTATGTTCCTCATTGCCTATAACCACAGTTGTTGGAAAGGCAGCATTTTGGTAGCCAACAGTTTGCATATGATGAAAGTCAACCTCCAAGCCATTTCATGCCCTTCTAAAAGCATGTAAAACACAGCGAGGGGACTCCAACCACAGTCTCCCTCGTTGCCACTAACTGGGCCACACACACCCCACTTGACTGGCATCGGTTGAGCCCCCTTTTGAAAAAGAAAAAGATGCTTTGCATGAAGCACTCTCAAAAATACGCGTGCCTTTCCCGTCCCCTGGCTGACCCAGGGGAAGAAAAGTCCTCTGAGAGCCATGACTTGTTCATCTTGGTTCTTTTAGAGACACAGCGAGGGGACTCCAACCACAGTCTCCCTCGTTGCCACTAACTGGGCCACACACACCCCACTTGACTGGCATCGGTTGACCCCCCCTTTTGACAAAGAAAAAGATGCTTTGCATGAAGCACTCTCAAAAATACGCGTGCCTTTCCCGTCCCCTGGCTGACCCAGGGGAAGAAAAGTCCTCTGAGAGCCATGACTTGTTCATCTTGGTTCTTTTAGAGACACAGCGAGGGGACTCCAACCACAGTCTCCCTCGTTGCCACTAACTGGGCCACACACACCCCACTTGACTGGCATCGGTTGACCCCCCCTTTTGACAAAGAAAAAGATGCTTTGCATGAAGCACTCTCAAAAATACGCGTGCCTTTCCCGTCCCCTGGCTGACCCAGGGGAAGAAAAGTCCTCTGAGAGCCATGACTTGTTCATCTTGGTTCTTTTAGAGACACAGCGAGGGGACTCCAACCACAGTCTCCCTCGTTGCCACTAACTGGGCCACACACACCCCACTTGACTGGCATCGGTTGACCCCCCCTTTTGACAAAGAAAAAGATGCTTTGCATGAAGCACTCTCAAAAATACGCGTGCCTTTCCCGTCCCCTGGCTGACCCAGGGGAAGAAAAGTCCTCTGAGAGCCATGACTTGTTCATCTTGGTTCTTTTAGAGACACAGCGAGGGGACTCCAACCACAGTCTCCCTCGTTGCCACTAACTGGGCCACACACACCCCACTTGACTGGCATCGGTTGACCCCCCCTTTTGACAAAGAAAAAGATGCTTTGCATGAAGCACTCTCAAAAATACGCGTGCCTTTCCCGTCCCCTGGCTGACCCAGGGGAAGAAAAGTCCTCTGAGAGCCATGACTTGTTCATCTTGGTTCTTTTAGAGACACAGCGAGGGGACTCCAACCACAGTCTCCCTCGTTGCCACTAACTGGGCCACACACACCCCACTTGACTGGCATCGGTTGACCCCCCCTTTTGACAAAGAAAAAGATGCTTTGCATGAAGCACTCTCAAAAATACGCGTGCCTTTCCCGTCCCCTGGCTGACCCAGGGGAAGAAAAGTCCTCTGAGAGCCATGACTTGTTCATCTTGGTTCTTTTAGAGACACAGCGAGGGGACTCCAACCACAGTCTCCCTCGTTGCCACTAACTGGGCCACACACACCCCACTTGACTGGCATCGGTTGAGCCCCCTTTTGAAAAAGAAAAAGATGCTTTGCATGAAGCACTCTCAAAAATACGCGTGCCTTTCCCGTCCCCTGGCTGACCCAGGGGAAGAAAAGTCCTCTGAGAGCCATGACTTGTTCATCTTGGTTCTTTTAGAGACACAGCGAGGGGACTCCAACCACAGTCTCCCTCGTTGCCACTAACTGGGCCACACACACCCCACTTGACTGGCATCGGTTGACCCCCCCTTTTGACAAAGAAAAAGATGCTTTGCATGAAGCACTCTCAAAAATACGCGTGCCTTTCCCGTCCCCTGGCTGACCCAGGGGAAGAAAAGTCCTCTGAGAGCCATGACTTGTTCATCTTGGTTCTTTTAGAGACACAGCGAGGGGACTCCAACCACAGTCTCCCTCGTTGCCACTAACTGGGCCACACACACCCCACTTGACTGGCATCGGTTGACCCCCCCTTTTGACAAAGAAAAAGATGCTTTGCATGAAGCACTCTCAAAAATACGCGTGCCTTTCCCGTCCCCTGGCTGACCCAGGGGAAGAAAAGTCCTCTGAGAGCCATGACTTGTTCATCTTGGTTCTTTTAGAGACACAGCGAGGGGACTCCAACCACAGTCTCCCTCGTTGCCACTAACTGGGCCACACACACCCCACTTGACTGGCATCGGTTGACCCCCCCTTTTGACAAAGAAAAAGATGCTTTGCATGAAGCACTCTCAAAAATACGCGTGCCTTTCCCGTCCCCTGGCTGACCCAGGGGAAGAAAAGTCCTCTGAGAGCCATGACTTGTTCATCTTGGTTCTTTTAGAGACACAGCGAGGGGACTCCAACCACAGTCTCCCTCGTTGCCACTAACTGGGCCACACACACCCCACTTGACTGGCATCGATTGAGCACCCTTTTGAAAAAGAAAAAGATGCTTTGCATGAAGCACTCTCAAAAATACGCGTGCCTTTCCCGTCCCCTGGCTGACCCAGGGGAAGATAAGTCCTCTGAGAGCCATGACTTGTTCATCTTGGTTCTTTTAGAGACACAGCGAGGGGACTCCAACCACAGTCTCCCTCGTTGCCACTAACTGGGCCACACACACCCCACTTGACTGGCATCGGTTGAGCCCCCCTTTTGACAAAGAAAAAGATGCTTTGCATGAAGCACTCTCAAAAATACGCGTGCCTTTCGCCTCCCCTGGCTGACCCAGGGGAAGAAAAGTCCTCTGAGAGCCAGGTCCACATTGTCAGTGGACAGACACGTGTGCTTATCTGCCAGCAGACCCCCAGCAGCACTGAAGACAGGTTCCGAGAGAACGCTGGCTGCAGGACACGACAAGATCCTCAAGGCGTACGTGGCGAGCTCAGGCAATTTATCCAGATTGGAAGCCTAAAATGAGCAGGGCTCAAGTTGCACAATAATGGAATCGATGTTTCTTTGCATATACCCATATATCTGTGTGTCTCCCTCTTTTTCCTTGTCCAGCTGTTTTGTTTTCACATGAGTATATGTCCTTGTCACTTTCCCATGTGTTTGTGTTATGTTGTGAGTTGTTTGTCACCTTTTGGACACCTTTCAGGGTGTTTTCTAGGTGTTTTACTGTGTTTGTGATTGCCTGCCATTGTTTCCTATGGGCTCGAGTTCGGTTCGTCGAACGTTCGACGAGCCGAACTCGAGCCAGACCCCCCGTTCGGCGAACCGCCTCGAGCCGAACCGGGACCGGTTCGCTCATCTCTAGTCATGAGGAAGTTAACCCCTTTCACCCCTGGGCGATTTTAAATTACAGTAACTGTCAATTTGCAGTTACTGGCACTGGTAACTCTGCTGAACTTATCCTTGGTGGTTTACGTAATTCTTGATCTTCCTTTCCTGGGCAACCCTGCTGAGAATCAGTTTCATCGTAGCGATTGATTGTTTTCATGACTGCATGTGAGGATATCTTCATGGTTTTAGGAATTTTCTGAGGTGTCTGACCTCCATGTCTTAAGTTCTTAACCCCTTCACGACCCATGACGGATATATCCGTCATGGATCGTGTGAGGTTAATCCCCGCCCCCTGCCGTGGGCAGGTCGCAGCGATCCGCGCACATATCAGCTGTTTTCAACAGCTAACATGTGTGCCTGCTTGTTACAAGTGGAATCGTATTCCACCCACAACAGTTAACCCCTTACATCTTGCTGCCAAAGTCTGGCAGCGAGATGTACAGTATATGCGTGCGGCCATTACTTTCACTTACCGCCGCCACCACCTGAAGTCACGTGCATAGTCACATGACTTTCGGTGGATGCCATGGTAGCACAAGGTCATGTGATGACGCCTGCAGCTAACATCAGTCACTTTTGGTTTCACTCGGCCCGGAGCCGAGTTAAGCAGAAAGTGAGCATATCTGCTGTTTACAGCTGTGTAGCTGTGATCAGCAGATAGGGCAGAGCGATCGGATTGTTGATCCATATAGCCCCCTAGGAGGACTAGTAAAAAAAAAAAAAAAGTAAAAAAAAAGTTTTAAAACATAAAAATAAAGCCTAAAAGTTCAAATCACCCCCCTTTCATCCCATTAAAAAATAAAAGGGTTAAAAAAAGTAAAAATATACACATATTTGGTATCGCCACATTCAGAAATGCCCGATCTATCAAAATATAAAATCAGTTAATCTGATTGGTAAATGGCGTAGCGTCAAAAAAAAATTCCAAATGCCAAAATTACGTTTTTTTGGTCACCGCATGTTTTACGCAAAATACAATAATAGCCGATCAAAACGTAACATCTGCACAAAAATGGTACCAATAAAAATGTCAGCTTGAGATGCAAAAAATAAGCCATCACTGAGCCATAGATTCCAAAAAATGAGAACGCTACGGGTTTCGGAAAATGGCGCAAAACGTACACCACTTTTATTGGACAAGCTTGTGAATTTTTTTAACCCCTTAGATACAATTAAACCTATATATGTTTAGTGTCTACAAACTTGTACCGACCTCAGGCATCCCAGCAACACATCAGTTTTACCATATAGTGAACATGGTGAATAAAATATCCTAAAAACTATTGTGCGATCACACTTTTTTTTGCAGTTTTTCCACACTTGGAATTTTTTTGCTGTTTCCCAGTACATTATATGGTAAAACTTACAGTTTCATTTAAAAGTACAACTTGTCCCGCAAAAAACAAGTTCTCATATGGCAAGATTGACGGGAAAATAAAAAAGTTACGGCTCTCGGAAAAAGGGGAGCAAAAAACAACAAAACGGAAAAACAGAAAGCACCTGGGGGTTGAAGGGGTTAAATAAATGATGGATTGTCAGTTCTCTATACTTAGATTAGTTGAATGGCTCTTACAATATACTGGCTCAGAACAGGGGTAGAATTGGGCTAACCACTGTAAGGAATTGTGTAGCAACAATGTCTCTGCTGGTCCTGGGATTGTTACCAGCCACATGAAGTATAATTTAATATTAATATTAATTCATGAATTGATTACCTTAAATATATATTCTTTTAAGATGGCTTTGTCCATGGATTGTAAATAATATGCTAATAATTCATATTTCAAAGCATTTTTGGTCTGCCAGTGATTTATTAGCAAGCAATTTATTAGGTCATGTCACTTTTAGGCTAATTCTTCAGCGACTGTTTTCAGCACCAATAGACCTTGCTACAAGTTGCCTATGGGCTTTAGCATTTAAGGGGTTAAACAGACATTAAAGCGTTTTATAATTCTGATTTTATTTTTGGAGCATCAGTTAATTACAGTTGCACTTCTGCAAATTAGGGTGCATTGCCACATCTGCGTTAATTTTTGAGAAATGAACCATTTTTCATCTGTGTGGCATCGTTTTGCATCCATGTTTTCATCCGTCTCTAAAAACTGAATGATGTAGACTTCTGAATGTTCATTTATCCATTGACTCTTCACAATGAATCAGTGAAAAACGGATGAAATATGGATTATACTCTAAAGTACAAAGGACGTGCGTCCATACTATGCAGAGCCGCATAGAATTGAATGGTCCACAAAACAGATAAATGTAGGACATGCTCTAAGCCTCATGGAGCAAAAACACAGATATGTATATAAATCAGTAAAATTCTATGGATCCATGTGGTGTATGGTAATAGATGGACAGCACATGGACCTGTGTAGCCTTGTCCTATGGCAGGCTAATCAGTGCCCACGGGTATGTTTTAACATCCATGTAGCATACCTACAGTTTCCTTAAGCCCGCTTTACACGTTACAATATATCTTACGATGTGTCGGCGGGGTCACGTCGTAAGTGACGCACATCCGGCATCGTAAGGTACATTGTAGTGTGTGAAAGGTACGTGCGAATGCGATTGAACGTTAAAACGTTCATCGCATACACGTCATTGAATCCTGACGAATTGAACGTCAGGTTGTTCAATTTTCAGGAGGCAGCACACATCACAGTGTGTGACACCCCGGGAACAATTAACAGATCTTACCTGCCTCCCGCGGCTCCCGCCGGCAGTGTGGAAGGAAAGAGGTGGGTGGGATGTTTACATCCCGCTCATCTCCGCCCCTCCGCTTCTATTGGCCGGCTGCCGCGTGACGTCGATGTGACACCGAACGTCCCTCCCACTCCAGGAAATGGACGTTCGCCGCCCACATCGAGGTCGTATGGACGGGTAAGTACGTGTGACGGAGGTTAATCGTTTGTGCGGCACGTTCAACAAACTGAACGTGCCGCACATACGAGGGGAGCGTTGCAAATCGCATACGATATCATATGCGAAATTGCAACGTGTAAAGCAGGCTTTAAACAAACTCTTCCCATCAATCAATTTTATTTGCAGTAGAATTCTACTAACCAGACTACAGTATGACAGTCATGCAAAAAGTTATTTTAGTACATCCCTTTATTCATTTGAAAAAGTAAATGAAGGTAGTTTACTGATTGTAATTGATTATAATTGATTTTTTTTTTATTTTGATCAGCTGTTCATGAAACTATTCACTATTATGTTCAACCTGATAATAAGTAGAATGCATGCCGTTTGTAATGAGACCTATTATATAAAAAAGAACGAAGCATTGACAGGCTGGAATACAATTCCATCGCTTTCTTGTCACTACAATAACTGCAGAATGCACTTTGTCCTGCAGATGTCACTATTGCTTTTTTAAGTTGTTAAGATATTGAACATATTAAACAATACATTAAAATATTAATTTGGAAGGTTTTCTAGAGTTTTAAAATACATTGTTCATGTGTATCAAGTAGTATCTCTAGTTTAAGCTTTTTCAGTTTTGGGAATTTACCATAGGTAAATGGTTATTCCAATCCTATGATATTTCGGCATTTAGCTAGGATATGGCACAATATAAAGATTGGTGAATATCTGATTTCTTTGAAACCTGCCTTGTGAATCCTCACACCGTGTGCACTGTGAGCTGTGATAATCTTTGGTGTCAGTGCTGGGAGAGGCGGTCTCGTGGCTGCAAGTTTGTGATATGTAGACTCTTTGTCAGAGTCCAAATAGCCTGTTTCCGGCAATACACTTACTTACATCGAGCATGCCATAAGCAGTCTGGTTGGACTTTGGCCAGGAATATGCACATCACATACTTGTGGTCACATGACCACCGTTCCCGGTGCTGTCTTTTCAAATTTACATACAAGTTGTATGTAAATCAATAGTAGAATTAATAATCAGAACAAGAAAATCCAAGATACATTGTAATTAGGGATGATTGAATACTGCAAATATTCAGCTACGCCCATATTCGACGAATAGGTTGCCGCTATTCAACGATTTGCGAATATTCGATGCGCAATATAAGTCTATGGGAAACCCGAATAGTTGCCGAATGGCAACTATTCGGGCTTCCCATAGACTTATATTGTGCATCGAATATTTGCATAGCGGCAAACTATTCATCAGATATTCGCGAAGCCGAATATTGCCAAATATTTGTGATATTTTATCATCCCTAATTGTAATCTCTCATCTGAAAAAAATGCACATTTCTGCACTTAAAATCTTTTTCTTGATAAAGCTCCAATTATAGGGCTCTAAAAACAATCACTAAGTGACATACTGTTACTTATAAAAATGGGGAAAACTCCTATAAAATGAAGATATTAGAAATCATATTATAGAACAAAAGCTGCTCTTAAGCTTAACTGATCCTCCAAAAATAAGACCTTTAAAATTGAGGCCTATTTATGTAAATAGAGGTATATAAAATATATTTTTTATAGGTATGTTAAAAATATTATCATCAGCAAGATAGTGATGTCAGTGAGTCACATAAGAGAATACACATGTATTGGGATGTATATAGTAGCAACTAAATGATATCTCACATATAGACCAGGTTCACACAACCATATTTTCTGTCAGAGTGCCGCGGATCAAAAAAACGGACAGCACTCTGACTAATGTTACTCAAAAGGGGCAGTGTGGATGACTGATTTTTTTCACTGACAGAATCTGTGTGAAAAAAATTGCAGCATGCTTGATTTTTCTCTTTAAATTGGATGAGACTCACTCATTCAAGTCTTTTGGTGTAAGAAAAAAACGGTTGTCATAGTATTGCATCTGATACATCTGGTGCTTCTGATACTGATACATTACAGTTCTATAACACAGAAAACTGGTCCTGTCTATGATTAATAACTACTACTGTAAGAAACTGGTTGCTAAAGGATCACAAGTAGGAAATAAATTGTCCTACTTTTATGAATGAAAATTGGACCCATTTTTAATATGCTAGTGTGACCATATCTATACGCTTCTGTCTATGTAGTATATAAGGGTGGTGGTCACACAACAGTATAAAAACGGTTAGATTTTCATTGACAAAAGTCAGACAATTTACAGAATTTCTTAACTGTGATCCATGTGCAATACATCATTTTACAGCAGCAGTTATTATTTTCAGGACCATTTTTTCCCAGAATTGCAATGTGTCAGTATAAATTGGATGCTATATGTTGTCATCCGTTTTTTTCACACCCATAAACTTGAACGGGTGAGTCTCCGATATCTAGATGAAAATTCAGCATGCAGACATTTTTTTCACATGCTGATTTTGTCTTTGAAAAAAAAAAGTCATCTGCACTGCCCCCTTGAATAACATTGGCCTGAGTGGTATCCATGTTTTTTGGCACGCCCATTCCTATGTAATTAACGCTTCTGGTGATTAATTAAACCAAAGTTAATAATGACAACATTCAGTAGCATTGAACTGGTTGAATACATGTAAAGGAAGTTGATAATTGTTGACTGACAACAAAGACGTGATGTGAAAAATGCTGGGAGTTGCACACTCACACTTCTCAAGCTGAGCTGATTCAGCCAATGACAGACAAAGGCCACGTAATGCTAAATTGCAACTCCCAGCAGTTTTCACGTTTTTGTTGCCAGTTGACAATTATCAACTTCCTTTACATGTAATTCAATCATATAATATATAATATAATATATATACATATATATATATATTCTATATATGTATATATTATATATATACTAGCTGTTCCCAGCCAGATAACGCTCGGCATGCCCACTCCTATGTAATTAACGCTGCTGGTGATTAATTAAACAAAAGTTAATAATGACAACATTCAGTAGTGTTGAAGTGATTGAATTACATGTAAAGGAAATTGATAATTGTCAACTAGCAACGAAAATGTGAAAAATGCTGGGAGTTGCAATTTAGCATTACGCGGCCTTTGTCTGTCAGTGGCTGAATCAGCGCAGCTTGAGATGTGTGAGTGTGCAATGTACACAACAGAATTTGTGTCTGTGCTTACCGGACCTGTGATCATGTCACATGCAGGAGAGGAGTCAGGGGTCACATGATCAGCTCCTCAGTGTATGCAGGATTCTGCTGTGCTGGTTGTGATGAAGCTGGATAAGGTGAAGTTTGTGTGGGACGATCGGCTGTGATGATGTCACATGGAGGGGAGGGATTAGCGAGTAGCCATGAGTAATCACATCGGCATATATATATATATATATATATATATATATATATATATATATATATTATACATACAGCTCTGGCAACAATTAAGAGACCATTGCATAGTTTTATAAAAAAATCAGCTTCTCTACATGTCGATTCCAGTGTCAGTTGAATTCCAACCAGACTACACCTCATTCTACTGGCCAGGAGTGGCATAAGGTCACCCAAAAGCAGTGTGAAAGACTGGTGGAAAGCATGCCAAGACACATGAAAGCTGTGATAAAAAATCATGGTTATTCCACAAAATATTGATTTCTGAACTCTTCCTGAGTTAAAACATTATTAGTATTGTTGTTTCTAAATGATTATTAACTTGTTTTCTTTGCGTTATTTGAGATCTGAAAGTAATGCATTTCTTTGTTATTTTGACCATTTCTCATTTTCAGAAAATAAATACAAGATGTATTGCTTGGAAATTCAGAGACATGTCAGTAGTTTATGGAATAAAAAAACAATTTACATTTTACTCGAAAATATAATTCTAAAGAGAAAAATCAGAAAAACTGAGCATTTTGCACTTGTCTCTTCATTTTTGCTAGGGCAATATATATATATATATATATATATATATATATATATATATATACACACTGTACATATGTGTATATATATATACTGTACATATATATATATATATATATATATATATATATATATATATATATATATATATATATATATATATATTGTACTTATGTATGTATATATATATATATATATATATATATATATATATATATATACTTATATACTTGCAACTTGAAAATGACTTTTTTGTGACTTGGAGGGGGATTTTATTACATCTGCATATCAGCAATTTGCACAAATAGTTTTGGTCGCGTGACTTGTCTATAACTTGATGTCATCCATGGTCAAATTTACATTTTTTTTAGCATTTTGTCTAGATTACTAAGACTAATTTTACTACTTTGCTTTTCAAGTGTTTTTATCATATTTGTCCACTAGATGGCAACTTTGTGTAAAATAAAACATTTTTAGAGACTATTCCTACTTTTCATGACCTTGGGTTCACTTATGCGTTATGTCAATCATATTTTAAAAACATGTATTTATATAAATCTGCATATTTAAAAAGGCATTAGGATTTTGCAAGAATGTGTAGTTATCTATTATATAACAATGCTGACAAGTATTAAGTTTTTACCAAAATACCAGTTTTTCCTTTTATTCGGTTTCCAAACATTTACATCTCCTTGCCATAAGTAATCATTTTAGTCCAGGAAACATTTTTATTAAAACAACTTTTTTAGGTTTGTTCCCTCATGTTCATTTGTACTTTATGAGGTTTTCCTTTTTTTCTGTGTGGAATGAGAATAATGAACCAAGAAGCATGGTTTATTCTTAGCCTAAAATATTTCACTTTAATTTTTACAAAAATAAATGCATAAAAGTGCAATAAATAAGCACATTTGATTATAGCCATGTTATTGTTCAATAATACTAAAACTTTAATCCATATAATACACACCCACAGTTTTTTCTGCAGATTTTTTACTGGGGCACCCAAAAGACGCATGAAAAATAGTTAAAAAATGCTTTAAAGACTGTTCCATTAACATAAAATCACTTTTCTGTTCCTATGCTCATTTTTCCCGCTTCAGATGTTGAAAAATGGCTAATCTGAAAAAAGAATATGCCTATTACTTCTGTGAAATAGCTCCTGTTGGAATCCGCTCCTACGTAAATGAAAACATTGAAAACAGTGAATAAAACCCTCCCCCAGAGTATGTGATCACGACATTATCTAGACACCAGCACAGCCATCAAGTTCAGGTGACATTGGTGGTTTTCTTGAGGCGTCTCTCCCTTAGCGGCTTTCACTCCACACTGTTGAGTAAAGTCAGTATGTCACTTGTCAGAAAATGTGCACAGCAAAGTCATTTTGACATTGCTGTGCACCATATTTATTTTGGAGTGCTTTTTAGGAATCGGCTTGAAAATGATGCTGTGTGCACATACCTTGAAAATGATGATTCAAAACTACTTTAGAATACAAAAATATCCTTAAACATTCCCCCTGAAGCAGTTTCCAACTGAATAATCACTGTTTTCGACCACCTCTAAAAAACAATGTGTGCACATATCCTGTTTTTTTCATGTACTTTTGCTCATTTTCACCGTGGCTAGATGTCTTTCAGTTGTTTCTGGAATAAATAAGAAATGTTTCACAAGTAGACAGCTGCTCTACAAGGTTTGAATAAATTCTCAAAAGTGGTAATATAATATGGGATTTTATTTGTCAACGCGTTTCGGAGCCAAATCAACGCCTGTTTTCAAGTCGAAACTTTGAAAATCGGTTTGGTTCGGAAACATGGTCAGAAATAAAACCCCATTTTATATTGAGGATTTATTCAAGTCCAACTGTGCAGCTATTTACTAGTGAAAAATTCCTTATCTATTCCAATTATCAGCTGATGAAGGTCCTACAGCACAAAGAGCAGCAATGGCTCAGATTCTACAGGCGTTTAAAGGACTTGTACCTGTCACAACCCCTCTGTAGTTGAGCAGCCTTCCTTTTATTGTTCTTATGTATTTATGGTATCACCCTGTGTGCGTATCTGTCCCGATTTTGACCCACATCCAGTTTTAAGTTGTTTCTCGTATTTGTACCAAAAAGTTTGCAAAAAATGCAATTAAATTTGCAGTATTATTTTATAAGCAAAATTAAAATAAATCCCAACGTGAGTGCAAAGAAGGCTTAGATTCCAATTCATGTGAAAAGTCAGAAACATTTGAGGCTAACACAATATTTTAATCAATCTGTAAGGAAAATAATAAGGAAGTATTGAATATGTGTGGTAATTCGCATAAATGTTTTTACACCTGGACCAATGGTTTGCCTGAAAGAAATAGCAGCATGCACCACTTTGATTTGGATTTTGGCTCAGACTTACCTATTATCAGTAAATTAGTGAGCAAAAAAATGATTCATATACAGGTTACCATACATAAGTCATACTATATGGAGAGAAGGGATGCACACCAGTGACTATGTAAGGGAAATATATGAAAAGCAGAAACTGCTGTGTGAATACTGCCATGAAAAATCCAATAGCTATATGTAAGAATAAAAATATGAAAAATGGAATCTGCATTACTGCCATGAACATATGAATAAAGAGAAATTTAGCTATTGAATTGATCAATGCAACAGAGCCCCAAAACTACGCCAAAGTATTTCTCTACGTTGGGGTCCCTAAGCTAGTGTGTGTCCTCTCATGCAGTTAAAAAACTTACTGTGTATGGGAAGCTGAGACCCAGGCTATATATGCGTATCATGTGGACTGGCAATAGGTGTGGTTGGGGAGGGTTCACAAACGAAAAACTACAAATCAATCAAGAAATAACGTCTGGAACACCATTCTGAGTCTGAACTGGGTGCAAAAACCTAAAAATTCTACACTATATGGAGATAAGGTATGCACACCAGTGACTATGTAAGGGGAATATATGAAAAGCAGAAACTGCGGTGTGAATACTGACATGAAAAATCCATTGTTGCATTGATAAATTCAATAGCTAAATTTCTCTTTATTCATATGTTCATGGCAGTAATGCAGATTCCATTTTTCATATTTTCATTCTTACATTTAGCTATTGGATTTTTCATGTGAGTATTCACACAGCAGTTTCTGCTTTTCATATTATTCCCCTTACATAGTCACTGGTGTGCATACCTTCTCTCCATATAGTGTAGATTTTTTAGGTTTTTGCACCCAGTTCAGACTCAGAATGGTGTTCCAGATGTTATTTCTTGATTGATTTGTAGTCTTTCATTTGTGAACCCGGCCCCACTCACACCTATTGCCAGTCCACATTATACGCATATATAGCCTGGGTCTCAGCTTCGCATACATGGTAAGTTTTTTGACTGCATGAGAGGACACACACTAGCTAGGGACCCCAACGTATAGAAATACTTTGGCGTAGTGTTGGGGCTCTGTTGCATTGATCAATTCAATAGCTAAATTTCTCTTTATTCATATGTTCATGGCAGTAATGCAGATTCCATTTTTCACATTTTCATTCTTACATATAGCTATTGGATTTTTCATGTCAGTATTCACACAGCAGTTTCTGCTTTACATATATTCCCCTTACATAGTCACTGGTGTGCATACCTTCTCTCCATATAGTCTAGATTTTTTTAGGTTTTTGCACCCAGTTCCGACTCAGAATGGTGTTCCAGACGTTATTTCTTGATTGAGCATACATAAGTGAGGCGTCTTTTCACGGATACATTGCAATTATTAATATATGTAACTATTAGATTTTTATTATTGATTAAATTCTATACATACTGTATGCTAATGGAGTGTACAAAAAAGCACAAATGGATGGCACATGGTCAAAAAGAACAGACACGGATGTACAAGGGGCTGCTGATAAGTCTTTGGTTTTGTGCTCATTTTTTGTTTCTATGGTACATCACATGAAAGCCTTATGTGTCTAATATATGTTTTCAAAATTTTGTGTTTGTTGTTTATTGCAACAGTGTTCTACCCACATGGGAAAAACAAATGGTGGCATCTAATGTGATATTCACAACAACTGCGAGCAGAGGAGTGATAAAATTCTTGTTTCTGCAAGGAAAGTCCATGAAGCATATTCCTGGTCATATGTCGCAGACATTGGGGGATCAATGCCCTTCATAATCCACAGGTATGAACTAGGTTGCCAAATTTAAAACAGGACACTTCAACACCAATGATGAGGAACGTCCTGCACGACTGAGAGTGGTTGTTGTACCGGAGATCGTCGTTGTTGTGCACAACTTCATACTGGAGAATTGACGAATTTCAGCTAAAACAATAGCAGACATCGAGGGGATTTCCCGTGAACGTGTTTGTGTCATTATCCATGAACAATTGGACACAAGGATGCTATCTGTAAAGTGTGTCCCCAAATGTTTGACAACAGATCAGAGAAGCATGCGAGTGAAAACTTCCCGGTCCATTTGTCAGCATTTCCGGACTGATTAGAACTTCCTGGATCGACTGGTCACTATGGATGAGACCTCGATTTATTTGTATGACCCTGAAAACAAGGAGCAGTTAGAATAATGGAGGCACAGTGGTTCTCCTCGTCCAAAGAAGTTCAGGGTGCAAAAATCAGCCACTAAGGTGATGGCGTCTGTGTTCTGGGATAAGGAGGGCGTGCTGCTAGTTGACTACCTTTAAAAGGGTTCCACCATCAATGCAAGGTATTACATTGAATTTTTGGACCACTTGAAGGCAGCTCTGAAGGCCAAAAGGTGCGGCAAGCTGTCCAAAGGAATCTTGTTCCTGCAAAACAACGCCTCCCATTGCACAAGTGACCATAGCAAAACTAGCAGAGCTGGGCTTCCGGCTGGTTGACCACCCACCTTATGCACCCTCCTTCTTAATACTAGGCTTACAGAACTTGGAATACTGTACTGATGTAAGAAGTGTGTTGACATCAGTGGAGAGTATGTGGAGTAAATGGAAAGTTTCATGATCCTATCTCGTTTTTTTCTGGGTATAGCCAAAGACTTATCAGCAGTCCCTTGTAATAAGTATTTGAAAAACAGACATGAAAAAAAAGACAATTTTGTATACTCCTATGTGAACCCAGGCTAAAGGAGAGATTAATATTTCTTCTCTATTTTCCGTTCACATCTGTGTTTGGCTTTAAAGCTGTATCAAAATCTGCAGTTAAAACCACATGGATACAAAGGCAGGTTTTCACTGCCGAACAGTGGCCACCCTAAGAGTATACTTACCTGTATGTTCATACAACTTTTATAAGATTTTAATGCAACTGCGGCGCAAAAATTCCAACAAAATATAAAATACTCAACATGAGACAATAATGTTTGTGCATAAGTTTCTTCAAGATTATTAAATCTTAACACGTTTACTATTGAAGCTGTCATGCCTCACATTACAGTTAAAGTGGAGAATGCCCCACAACAAAAATTCTGGGTGTAGTCTAAAGCCTGCTTTACACGAGTCGATCTATTGTGCGATAGCACGAGCGATCGGACCCGCCCCCATCGTTTTTGCGTCACGGGCAAATCGCTGCCCGTGGCGCACAAACCCGTTTAACCCCCGTCACACGCACTTACCTTCCGGACGACCTCGCTGTGGGCGACGAATGTCCACTTCCTGAAGCGACGTCACAGCGACGTCACACGGCAGCTGGCCAATAGAAGTGGAGGGGCGGAGATGAGCGGGATGTAAACATCCCGCCCACCTCCTTCCTTCCATTAAGCCGGCAGGTGCTGTGGGATGCAGGTAAGCTGTGTTCATCGTTCCCGTGGTGTCACACGGAGCAACGTGTGATGCCACGGAAACGATGAACAACCTGCACCCATGAAAATAAACAATATTATGAAAGTTAACGATGAGTACACGACTCACGATTTGTGAGTGATACTGCATCGCTCGGAGGTGTCACACGAGACGACGTCGTGTGCTATGCCGGATGTGCATCACGAACACCATGACCCCGACGACATATCGCACGATAGCTCATCTTGTGTAAAGCCCGCATAACAGTAATGCAAAATATAAGCCAATGAAATGTGATGATTTAAAATGTATATCTGATCTTCTTTACTCCAGTCAGCAGCACAACAAAATATACGGGATAGGCAGGAGTTTTAATCTTCACCCAAACACCATATAAGGTGCCCCGATCGCCGCCACCTTTGAGTATTTTAATTTGCACTGCTGATTTGACTAAGCAACAACAGATTTCACTTATAAATCACTAGAAGGTGGCCCGATTCTAACGTATCGGGTAGTCTAGAATGTGTATGTAGGTTAGCAGATTGAATAATAAGGTAATGAATGGACTGGATGGGTTAGGTTTAATTTAGTATTCTTATAATTGTTTATTGGTTTTAAAATGACAAACAGAAGGAACAGTTTTAATAGATGAGTCTAATGTTTAATGATGTCCATGGCTTGTAATGAAAAAAGGCCATGAACAGTGTAAAGTTAAGTAAAAATATGCTGATGCTGTGATGTGGCCCAATGCTGGTATGTGCCCCCATCGTGGTGCAGCCACCATCCTGACATGTGCCCCCATCCTGCGGGGTAATGTGTGCGGGGGGCAGCGTGCGGGGTGGGTGGAGCCGAGCGGGGCCATGGCGCTGAGGACGTCAGTGCCGGGACTGTATGGCTGGGAACAGGTGACTATCCAGGTGTGTGTGTGTGTTCAGTGTATACATGCGGATGGCAGAGTGTGGGGGGGGCCAGAGCTGAGCGGGGTAATGTGTGCGGGGGGCGGAGTGCAGGGGGGGTGGAGCGGAGCGGGGCCATGGCTCATAGGACGTCAGTGCTGGGGACTGCATGGCTGGGGACAGGTGATTATTAGTTTGCGTGTGTGTGTTCAGTGTATACATGCGGAGGGCGTTGTGCAGGGGTAGGGGAGCTGAGCGAGGTAATGTGTGCGGGGGGCGGAGGCGATTGATGGGTATGTGTTGGCTGGGTTGCCGGTGTGGGCTCCCGGGGGGTGCAGCACTCACCGAGGAGACGGGGCTCCGTGTGGGTGCGGGGAAAAGTGTCGGGCCTCGTCCTGTTGGCCCATAGTTCGGGCTGTTAAGTTAGGCTCCTTGCATACAAAGCCAGGGTAAATATCAGGTATAAAAGAAGAAAGGATGTCCAGCTCTTCAGGCAAAGAAAACCAAGGTCTTTATTTTATCATGCAGATGCAACGAATGACATGACCAGCACTACGCGTTTCAGGTGAAACACTCACCCTTAATCATGACTAAGGGTGAGTGTTTCACCTGAAACGCCTGAAGAGCTGGACATCCTTTCTTCTTTTATGCTATATCGGGCTGTGGCAGTGCCTGTCCATGCTCCAGGATGAAACCGGGATTGAGCTTCTACACGGTGAGCTGATACATATATTGGATAAATATCAGGTAACTAAGCAAAGCGCTTTGCTTGGTTACCCGATGTTTACCTTGGTTACCAGCGTACACCGCTTAGCGCTGGCTCCTTGCACACGTAGCCAGGGTAAATATCGGCTAACTAAGCAAAGCGTTTTGCTTGGTTACCCGATATTTACCTTGGTTACCAGCGTACACCGCTTAGCGCTGGCTCCTTGCACACATAGCCAGGGTAAATATCGGCTAACTAAGCAAAGCGCTTTGCTTGGTTACCCGATATTTACCTTGGTTACCAGCGTACACAGCTTAGCGCTGGCTCCTTGCACACATAGCCAGGGTAAATATCGGGTAACTAAGCAAAGCACTTTGCTTTGTAACCTGATGTTTACCCTGGTTATGTGTGCAGGGAGCCTTATCTGAGCCGTTGGTCGCAGGCTCTTTAGCGCACGCGCTGTGGCGACGGTTGTCACTGTAATTACGTCATTTTGGAGCAAGACAGACAGACAGAATAAGGCAATTATATATAGATTACTTTTCTGCCTATGCCTTCTGCTAGCACAATTGTCACAATTAGAAATTTGTGAACCCGCAGAAGGAAGGGCTAAAAGGATTAGAACATGACAGTTATACATACCGAAGCTCTCGCGTGTCTGTAACACTACTTTTGGGTCCAATCATTAACCCTCATACATATTCACTGCTTCTGCTTCCCTCACTCACTGCCAATCCCAGCATCTGTGATTGTTTGCAGTCAGATAGCGCCCACACCCTGTGTGACAGTGTCTGTCATTGGTTGGACACAAAAAAGTGTAATTCAGCTTACCAAAACAGGGTAAATTCTTAGAGGAGAATCCAGATGGTGCTCGCTGGAAGAAGGAGGCTGAAGGCAATGGATCCCGGCACAAAAGCGTCCATTTCAGAAGTATAATATAAAACTTCACATTTATTGGAAAAATAAAAACAGCATAAAATAAATTCCTCCGATTGGTTGGACATACACTGTCTGCATCTTTATAGTGGTGTATAAATAAATAAATTGGTGAAGGGTCCCCCAAATTGTGATACCCAGCAGAGATAAAGCATATGACTATAGGCAGCAGAACCCAGCCCTGTGCTTATCTCGGCAGTGTAGCAAAATGCAGATTTTTTTAAAGTATTTAAAAAATCATTTAAAAAACGGTGTTTGATCCCCACAATTTTGATACCCAGTCATGCTAAAACCAACAGCTGGGGCTGGTACTCTCAGACTGGGGCGGCCCATGGTTATTGGCCCACCCAGCCTAAAAATAGCCGCCTGCAACCACCCAGAATAGCCACATCCTTGGGATGTGACTATTCTTACACTTTATCAGGCTTATCCTGATTGCCCTGGAGCAGTGGCAATCAGGGAAATATAAGGGGTTAATGACAGCTCAGAGTTCCGACACAATCTGCCGTGTAAAATTATTGAAATTCAAAAAAAGCTGGGAATCATTTGCTTACTGTGTAGGACAGAACTTTAAGCCTTTACTAAACACATTTATTTCACTTTCAGACAGTAAATGATGAGATAAATTAAATACTTTAATTGTTGGTGCATCTTGACAGCATCTTGACAGCAACAACAATGTCAAACCATGTGACAATACAACAGAACACAATAAAACATTATTTTTTTCCACTAACACAAACTAAAGAACTCAAAAGAAAAGGAAGACCCAAGGCAAATGAGGAGGGGTCAAGAGAAATAATAGAAAAATCTCAAGAAAATCCCTCAAAGAAGATGCATAAATAATAAAAATAATTAAATTATATGATCATTTACTGTCTGAAAGTGAAATAAATGTGCTTACTAAATACTTACATTTCTGCCTTACACATAAAGCAAATGATTTCCAGCTTTTTTTGCATTTCAATAATTTTACACGGAAAATAACCATAGCAAGACAATTCTCAATTTTAAATAGAAAACAAATGGAGGGTTTATCAGTAAAATTAACTGCACAAAGAAACAGGAGATCCAGTGGTGAATTATTTGCACAAAGATGTTAAACTAACATCTAGTTTTTATCCAGCATGCCATAGAGGTCATTTTTTGGATACTCTTTTATTCTTTAGTTTCAGAGGAGTTTAGATCCATACATTCAAAACTATCTAGCAAAAATAACATCACAAAAAGGAAAAAGAGGCATTGTAAACACACACCAATATAGTCATAAGACAGGCATACGAAAGGGGGTGGGGTGGAAGTCCAAAATACTGAAGAATATTTGAGAGAAGCGTACACTATTCTTTCTGATACCAAATACTAGGAAAAAAATATTTATGATCCATCATCAATTTTTGAAAAAGAATACCACAAATGTATAAATAATGCATAGAAAAACCATATAATAAATAAAAGAGAAAAACAATATCTCACTAATACTACACCAAGTAAAGCAATATTTTATCATTTCCCAAAGATACACAAGGACTTAAAAAATCCACCAGGGCGCCCGATAATTTCTGGGATTGGATCTTTAACTAGCTCCATGTCTCATTATATTCATTTATATCTACAGTATCTTGTTATGAGTTTGCCATCATATCTCAAAATTTCAACACAAATAATTAAAGAACTGAGTGAGATCATTTGGGAGAATGACTACATACAGTATATGGTTTGCAGAGTCGGAAGAAATACGAGTTTAAATACTGCGCCAAAACCACAGATTCACCGAGAGTTTGAAAGAATCCCTTTTTATTTTCACAAGTCTAATAAAAAGGGATTCTTTCAAACTCTCGGTGAATCTGTGGTTTTGGCGCGGTATTTAAACTCGTATTTCCTCCGACTCTGCAAACAAGCTCAACACCACGGGACTGCTGCCGACCACGTTACTACCATACTAGTCAAGGGGTTGTGACTTGCACAACCTGATAAGGTGAGTGTCTCTCCCATATTCACGCCTCCCTTTTATACCTGGTAAGACCCTATTTGCGCCTGTTGTTTCTACAGTTTGGCTCACTCTACATATAGTATATATCACATTGGACATTATGTCCTTGTATTCCAATATCTATCACAATATGGGTCTTGAGGATATTAGTTATTATTTATCTACTCATACCAATATAATAATAAAACAAAAATTGTTTTTATTACAAGGTTTGGAATTTATTTTGAAACACAATCTTTTTTCAAGATGATATGTATCTCCAGCAGTATGGAACCGCAATGGGGACTCGAGTCAGACCAAGTTTTGCTAATCTGGCTTTGGAGCAATTTAAGTCCTCATCAACTCCATATAGTCCCAAATATAGATTGCATATAAAATATTATTGCAGATTTATAGACGATCTGCTGAGCATTTAGAAGGTTAAAGTATTATAAGTAGATACCTTTGTTAATTTGTTTAATTACAACAAATGGGGTTTTAAATTTTTTGCACATATAAGTGAAGTGAAAATAAAGTACCAAAATTTAGAGTTAATGCATACCACTAATTCCATCATCACTAAAATGCATTTTAAAACAGTGTATGGGAATAATTATCTCAATTATTATAGTGCAAATTTTTCAAAGTGAATTAAAAATATTCCCTCCAGTCATTTTCGACAAATCCGAAGAAATTGTACTAGGAGGGAAGATTATACCCAACAATCTGAACATTTGGAAAAAATGTTTTTGGGAGAGAAAATACCACAAAAAAATTGTGGAATCAGCATATCTGAAAAATCTGGAAAACACTCAAGAGAATTGTAAATAAGTTCAATGAGGCAATAACTAATGAGACATGGAGATATAATTTTATTACAACATACAATAGAAGCAATCAAGTTTTACATAACATTTAAAAAAAAAAATATTGTTATCTTTTGAAAAAAGATTTGGTATTAAGTACGTTCCTTCCTCCAGAGACTAAAATTACTTTCCGTAGAGGCACAACTATAAAAAGGCATTGAGGCATTATTGCCTCAAGTACTGTAATTTGAAGAAAGATAGGAAATTCACTAATTTAGATATATGAAATGAAAATGAACAGAAGGGAGTGAAGAAACGCAATATAAAAAAAGTTGTTGTTGTAAGATAATCAACCATAGGGTCAACACTATAAAATCCAACAGTAGAGAAAAATGTTTAGAAATGCATCAAAAATTTTCTTGTAATTCTGATTATTTTATGTTATCGATTGTAAATGCAGTCTACAATATGCCGGCCGCACAACACAAACTCTACGAGCAAGAATGAATGGACATCATCACAGTACAAAAAATGATTATTAAAGAGTCTATCAAAACATTTAAACACACGGGAAATTTTGATGCAATTAAAGTAACACTATTAGGCCCCTTCACATGTCAGTGATTCTGGTATATATGTGACAGTTTTTATATGTACCAAAATCAATGACATAGGCAGATCCATTAAAATCAATTGGTCTGCGCACTCATCAGTGATTTCTCACTGACGTGTTTCTGTGGGGCGTACATGCATGTCCGTGTGTTCCACATGGAGATGAGTCAATTTTTTCTGGCATCACTGATGATGATGTGGTGTGATCCATGAAACACGTACCAGAAAAATCACGGACATTTAAAATAAAAAGCTTTTTAAACTCGCCTTTCTCCAGTAACACTGTCACAAGCCAATACTGTCTCTGCTTCCAGGCCAGCTAATTATGCTCATGCATATGCACTGCACAGACGACCCTGAAGTAGCTGCAGAGGGGAGACAGCGATGGCCGGACACAGCATCGTGTGAGACTTCAGCACCACGGAGAGCAGCAGCATGGACAGGTGAGTATAAGTGCCTGATCTCCATGCAATATCATGGTTAGCACACAGAGATCCCACGCGTGCCAAAATCACTGCACAAGGAGGGATATACGCACCTTTATTATATCACTTGTTTCCAGCAATGCCCAAAATAGGAAGAAAACCATTTTTTAGAGGGTTTTTTTCTTAACACTAATTTTAATAGTAAAATGGATGTTTTACATTTGTACATACAGCTTTTGCTGGTGAGATATCAATTAAGTGTTTTTTTGCCAGGAGAAGCAGATTTGGTGCACAAATTTGCTGAATAAATTTCAGCACCAAAAGTGCATCTCAGTGCATCTCTTGGCAAAACATGGCTTTAACACTGTTTTGGAGAGGGTTTTCCGCCAGGAGATACAAATTTGGTACAGAAATCTGGTGCAGACATTTCAGCAACAAATTTGCATCTCTTGGCAGAAAAATACCCCAAAAGGCTATGTGAGCATGTGTGCCTTTTTCATGTGTTTCTGCAGCGTTTTAAACTGCTGCATAAATGCATGCATTCTGCGTCTCAAGCAAAGACTATGAGAATTTTGCAAAATCCATGCGCACGTTACGTTTTAGACTCCATTGTTTTGGATGCTGAAATTTTTTGCCAAAACGCTGCATTCTAAAAAGCAACATGTCACTTCTTTTGTGCGTTTTGGATGCTTTTCCCACTCTGTCTATGGCAGAGCAAGCATCCAGAACGCATGAATTCTGCATCCATTCTGCAATCCAAAATGCAGCTTTTTGGCTGCGGTTTGAAACGCACATGTGATGTCAAAACGCTGCGGAATATTTGGCATGGCAGAATGCAGACGTGCGCACGTACCCAAACGGCATCAAAGACTGTTTTTGTGTACTTTTTTGTCAAGAGATGCAGATTTGGTGCTGGAATTTATACACCAAATTCCTGCATCAAATCTGCATCTGCTGGCAACAAAATATTCATCAAAACAAGATTCGGGTTTGATGCAATTTTTTGGCAGGGGATGCAGATTTGCTGCTGAAATTTATGCAGCAAATTCCTGCACCAATTTTGAAAAAAAGACATCAAAACATGATGCACTTTTGATGCAATATTTTGCCAGGGGATGCTTATTTGGAGCTGAAATTTATACACCAAAATCGTTCAGCAAATCTGCATCTTCTGACAAAAACTGCATCTAAATGCAATGCAGTTTTTATGTGATATTGATGCGTTTTTTTTGCTAGAAAATAAAGATTTGGTGCAGGAATTTGTGTATAAATATCAGCACCAAATCTGCATCTCTTGGCATAAAATCACATCAAAAACACATCACATTTTTATGTGCTTTTGCCAGGAGATGCAGATTTGGTGCACAAAATTGCTGAATGAATTTCTTCACTAAATGTGCATTTCTTGCCAGAAAAAAAACAGCAGAAACACGGTTTTGACGCCGTTTTGGAGCAGTTTTCTGCCAGGAGATACAAATTTGGTATAGAAATCTGGTGCAGATATTTCAGCACCAAATTTGCATCTCCTGGCAGAAAGCTGCACTACAATGGCATCAACGACTGTTTTTGTTGGTTTTTTTGCAAACTTGCTCCTGGGTTGGTGGGATGAGACGTGGGTCTTTGGGGAGGAGATGAAAGATGTTACATCTAAATTTGAGGTGTAGGCCCGCTACATAGACGACATATTCATCGCATGGACTGGTTCCAGGAGGGAGCTGTCTGACTATGTGGCGGGCCTAGATCATAATGACATTGGCCTCAAATTCACACATGTCATTGAAGAGGAGTCACTTCCTTTTTTGAATATACTTATCCAGAAAAACAGAAATGGTGAGCTATGCTCATCGACCTTCTATAAGCCCACAGCTACAAACTCTCTCCTTAGGTGGGAGAGTAGCCACCCTTTCCACCTGAGGAGGGGGATTCCCAAAGCACAGATCCTCCGGATATGGAGGAACTGTACGGACAAACGGGTTTTTGAGAGTCAAGCGAGAGAGCTTCGTAATAGATCCAGAGAGAGAGGTTACCCTAAGGAAGTCCTAAAAAGAGCTTATCATGAGGCCAAAAATGTTTCTAGAGAAGAACTATTGGTAGATCGGGAAAAATCATCTACTCAACATGGTATCACCCGGTTTATCACTACCTTTAACAATGGAGCCACCGAAGTCCGTAGAATTTTTGAGTGCCATTGGCCCATTCTATTAATGGACAAAGATGTGGGCCCTTCACTTCCCTAATAACCATTAATCGCCTATAAGAAAGGAAAATCTCTTGGCAACAGGTTGGTACACAGCCATTTTGAGAGATGTCAGGAGACAAATTGGTTATCAAGGGAGGTTAAGGGATGTTACAAATGCTCCAAGTGAATAGCATGTCCCTATTTGGAAGTTGGGAAGAACTTCAGAAGTAATGTTCTAAATAGGGATTTTGAGATACGTCACTTCATTCATTGTCAAACTCAGGGATTGATCTATAAAGCCACATGTGCTTGCAGATTCGAGTACGTGGGCAAAACGATCCATGAGTTTAGACGTAGAGTGGGAGATCACCTTGGAGATTTTGAACACAAAAGAGATAAACCACTAGCCAGACATGTATGGGCAAAGCACAGTGGCAATCCTACAGTAGTGCGCTTTACAGGCATTGACGTAGTCCGAAGACCAAAGAGGGGAGGCAATTGGGACAGAAGGGTACTACAACAAGAGACAAAATGGATATTCACCCTTGGTACCCTGTCTCCACAGGGACTAAATGAACACCTGCAATTCACCAGCTTCATATAATCACCTGAGGGACAGACAGCTACAGCCAAAGATAGCCTTGTTTATATATACATTATTTTAGAATTGTAACAGATTATAGTTCTGGACGGATGAATGATAAACTGGTCTGTCCCCTAATGAATCTGGAGCCTAAGGGTGGCTTTACACATTACAATATTGCTAAAGCGGCCGGATGTGCGTCACAAATTCCGTGACCCCAACGAGATCGCTTTAGCGATATCATAGCATGTGAAGCCACCCTTAGGCTCCAGATTCATTGGGGGACAGACCAGTTCATCATCCATCTGTATGATGTCGTTGTGTGTGACACCTATGAGCGATTTTGAATCGTCGCAAAAACTTTCAAAATCGCTCATCGGTGACATCATCCCCTATTCCCAATTATCTTTGGTGCTGCAGTAACGATGTTGTTTGTCGTTTCTTTGGCAGCACACATCGTTATGTGTGACGCCGCTGGAACAACAAACATCTTCTTACCTGCGTCCACCGGAAAAGGAGGAAGGAAGGAGGTGGGCGGCATGTTCCGGCCGCTCATCTCCTCCCCTCCTTTTCTATTGCCCGGCGGTTCAGTGACGCTGCTGTGACGTTACTGTGATTCTGAATGAACCGCCCCCTTAAAAAGTAGGCGGTTCACCTGTCACAGCGACGTCGCTGCACAGGTATGTGCGTGTGACGCTGCCGTAGCGATAATGTTCGCTACGGCAGCAATCACCACATATCGTGCCACCGACGGGGGCGGGTGCTATTGCACACGACATCACTAGCCGATGCTAGCGATGTTGCAGCGTGTAAAGCCTGAGTGCTGATTGAACTATTTTTCAAAGAATATATGATAGAATGTAAATGTGCTAAACATAACTAGATGACATCTTGGCCCCAGAAGCCCAGTGATGATGAAACATTTGAATATATTCAGAGGAATCTTGATAATGGTGGAATAGACCCTTTTTCCTTTTATGTTTGGGGTTGTTGATGGATATTTGGAAGTTTTGGGTTATCTGGGGGTTTACTTGTTTTTGTCCTACTACTTTGAGCTATCAGTGTGGATGGCGTACTGGTGGGGACCCGATCAAGGATGCCGTGGTGGAGCAGCGGTGGGAGTTCTCTCTCCTGTGTGTCCTTCTGTGCTCCTCGGCTCAGATGGGTCTGCTGAATTAGTGGAGTACATCCCCCTTACAGCCTCTCTGTTCAGGGTTCATGCACAGACACTAGGTATCCAGTACAGACCCCAAACTGTACAGTTTGGGTTCTCCCATCTCTAGTCACAATTAAATCTCCAGGGTGAAACCTATTGCAAAGATACCAAAAGTCAAATCTAAAAGTGATTTTTTTGTGTAGATCTTTATACACTTTCTTACACTTGAGTAAAGAAGAGCATTAGGACTGTTCCAAATGCTCCTTTGCATACACTTCTCAGCATTAAAATTGCAACACCAAAAAGGAAAATGCATGGAAATATTGAAATCACAAGATCGATAGACATGTTAACAAAAAGCAAATGATGAAAAAATGAAACCAAATTTTTCAAAACATACCAATTTAGTATCGAGTATGACCACCATGCGTAAAAATACACAGACTTACATGCATTTACTTGTTAACATTAAGCTTATTAATGGTTGTCCATATTCTGCCATGCTGAATGTACTTGGATACATAAAATATCAAGATCCACTAATGACAGTTCCCTCTGCAATTGCTGACCAATGATGTCCCAGATGTGCTTGATAAAAGAAAAGTCTGGAGATGCTGTAGGCCATTGTAGCACATTTAGGTCGTGCAGGCTGCTCCTTTGTTGAACTGACAATACCACTTGTTCAATAACCACATCATTTTAATGCCACACCATTGGAATAGCAGGAATGAAGGATAGAGTGAGAGTTGGACCCGTGTGAACTTCCCTCTCTTCATTGACCTAATGCCACCACTCTCAAAGTCCATCATGGTGTAGAGAAAAATGGCAATGAAAGTCTATTCGCTTCAACGACAACTCATGCTTTTCTTTTGGCCAAAATAATGGCCAGATATTGGTCTGGACACCATGTGGGCAATGTTGAAAAGGCCTTCAAGAGAGAACGTCACATTGGTCCTACTCCTGAGACTATTCTGTGGGGTAGCATAATGTATGGTAGCGTGTATAAAATCAGGAGTCATAAATAGTGATGTGCTGACATGGACTGTAAAAGCTACAGAAAAAATATTCTGGAATCAGTGTCAGTTAGAGATAGTATGCTTGCTATTCATAAGTGACTGCACTAATTTTTTTTATACAATCCTTTCTATCAAGGTGGGAATATTTGTGTTTTTAAAGGGTTAAAGAAAATCAGACATTTATTCCAACTGCCTAGTTCAAAAAGTGTGCGTGTCACAAACATTTTATTTGTACATCTGTTTTATTAAGTTAAACTTTACATTTGTACACTCTGCACCAATATTATTCCCTATTGCAGGTGTTGGCTTATTCTGTGTATACATACCTCACATTTTTTTTTTCATTTTTTTGGGCAGAGGGTTGAATTTTGATTAAAAAATATTTAACTACCAATGTCTGTTTTTGCACACCTGTTTTACTAGTTCAGTATGACAACCATAAATGCCACATCTATACTGTGGTCTACCACCACATTTTATTTTCTGTACCTGTACCTACCTAGCATTTCTTGTTATGTCCTTTTTGGCAAGAGTTGAATAATTGCGGTTGAAAAGAATGACAAAAGTTAATTATAATGTACAAAACAAGTGGTAAAAAGAAAGTGACAATGGAAGTGGTAGTGTAAAAGCAAAAAGTCATGTTAAAAACCCTGAAAAGCCTATTTATTTAATGGGCTGTAGGTTGGCACCAGGTTACCATCCATTTCTATGAGGAGATCCCTTTAACATTACTAAGCATGTGTTTGTGTTATAAAGCTTGAATGTGTTTGGACAAAGTCCTGAGACACCTCATAGTGTTAAGGCCCCTTCACACTAAGCAACATCGCTAGCAACATCGCTGCTAACGAACAACTTTTGTGACGTTGCTAGCGATGTTGCTGTGTGTGACATCCAGCAACAACCTGGCCCCTGCTGTGAGGTCGTTGGTTGTTGCTGAATGTCCTGGGCCATTTTTTAGTTGTTGCTGTCCTGCTGTGAAGCACAGATCGCTGTGTGTGACAGCGAGACAGCAACAATTAAATGTGCAAGCAGCAGGAGCCGGCTTCTGCGGAGGCTGGTAACCAATGTAAACATCGGGTAACCAAGAAGCCCTGTCCTTGGTTACCCGATATTTACCTTTGTTACCAGCCTCCGCCGCTCTCACTGTCAGTGCCGGCTCCTGCTCTGTGCACATGTAGCTGCAGGACACATCGGGTTAATTAACCCGATGTGTGCTGTAGCTAGGAGAGCAGGGAGCCAGCGCTAAGCATTGTGCGCTGCTCCCTGCTCTGTGCACATTTAGCTGCAGCACACATCGGGTAATTAACCCGATGTGTGCTGTAACTAGGAGAGCAGGGAGCCAGCGCTCAGTGTGCGCTGCTCCCTGTTCTCTGCACGTGTAGCTCCGTGCACTGGTAACCAAGGTAAATATCGGGTTGGTTACCCGATATTTACCTTAGTTACCAAGCGCAGCATCTTCCACGCGGCGCTGGGGGCTGGTCACTGGTTGCTGGTGAGCTCACCAGCAACCCGTGTAGCGACGCTCCAGCGATCCCTGCCAGGTCAGGTTGCTGGTGGGATCGCTGGAGCGTCGCAGTGTGACATCTCACCAGCAACCTCCTAGCAACTTACCAGCGATCCCTATCGTTGTTGGGATCGCTGGTAAGTTGCTTAGTGTGACTGGACCTTTAAACACATCTTATCATTGTAGTTGGAAGCTTTGCTGTATTGATGTTCGCAGTGAATCAACTTGCTGCAGATCTAATTCATTTGAAAAAGTCATCCAGCCCGGCAAATTGGAATTTCAAAAGATTTGATCATCTCTACTATTTACTAAAAAGGTTAAAAAGATATACTAGCCAATTTACAACAGTTCAGAGAATCATAAATAGGAATTGTGACACTGAAGGCTTATGAGGATAAAGATATACTGTATGTTCACCCATTATTGAGCAGAGGAGATATGACAATTGTTTAGCCATGTGTAAGCAGCTCAGTCTGTAAGAGAGTGAAAAATAGGGAAACAAATACAGAAAAAAGACTAAAAAAAAGTGTCAGTCACCTCACATCTGTCACATCTTATCTTTATATAAAAAAAGTAGAGCACAACTTTACAGAACCCAAGTTAGCGGAGTTGTGGAAAAGGAACGTCTGGAGGAACATGTGCCTCGGGTGGTGGGTGCCAGGGGGTTTGGCAGCAAGTTACTCTTCCTTAGCCATGGCATTTAGATACAGGCCTAAGACACAAAATTCTTCTTCGCTTTAGGTCTTGGAAATCTTAGATATGACTTTGTAAGATGGTGCTACAGTATAAGATGTATCATTTGCCAATGAAGACACGAGTCATGTAATTCAATGTATCCACTACTTATTTATAAAGTTCTCTGTTATTTATCTTGCTTTTCATGTTAAGTATTATCGTAAAGAAAAAAATAAATAAATATAACATCTACAGCAAATACAATAAATAGAAAAAAATAAATTAGTGAATACTTACAGATCGACATGTGCAGGAGAGCATTTAACACTGTGTCAAAACTTATAATAGTGCACCCACCTCAGAAATGCAATTTGTGAACACTAACTGAGCGCCTAGTCACAGAATATGAGATATATGACAAATCAAAAAATTAAAAGAAATTATGATTTAATTGAAATAATTAAAAAACTATTAAGAATAAAATAGAAATGAACAGGGAATACCCCATATGAGTAAACACATACCATACAAAATACAATGTCTGTAGGAGCTGGAGTAGATAAACCCACAATCACAATAGGTTATGGCAAACCACAAGTGCAAAATTACAGAGTATGTATCTTTATTCATAGTTCAACCCATAGCTTATATGCTTTTTAGGGCCACCTATGCAAAACATGTCAATTTTAATGTAATCACAGTGGTAGTGTAAAATAATCTAAATAGTCGAACTTGCAAGGTTATGCATGAATGTAAGGAATGGTATGGTATATGTCTCTCTCTACTATAATGCTGTTTTGTCTCGCTTCTTCTGGGGTTCATTTTGCACCCAGAAGAAGTGAGGCGAAATGGTAAAAGCATGAGGCATCATTAACCAAACAACACCGTGAAAACCAAGGAGGTCTCTAATCAAGTCAGCGACAAAGTAGTTGAGAATTACATGTCAGGGAAGGGTTCTCAAAAAAATATCCCAATCTCTGATGATCCCCTGGAACACCATCAAATAAATTAATGAAATTCAAAGAACATGGCATTACAACAAACCTGCAAAAAGGGGACTGCACCCCAAAACCCTCAGCTAGGGCAAGGAGGGCATTAATCAGAGAGGTAGCACAGAGATAAAAATTAAACCTGAAGGAGCTGCAGAGTTCCCAAGCTAAAACTGGTGTATCTGTCTAAATGACCACAATAAGCTGTTGGAAGAGTGGCCAGAAAATAGCCTTTACTTACAGCCAAAAATTGGAAGGCTCTTTTTGATTTCACCAAAAGACATGTGGAAGACTCCCCAAATGTATAGAGGAAGGTGGTGTGGTCAGATGAGCCCAAAACGGAAATTTTTGGCCACCAAGGCAAATGCTGTGTCTGGCGCCAAACCAATACAGCTCATCACCCCAAAAACACCATCCAACCAGTGAAACATTGTGATGGCAGCATCATGCTGGGGGAATCTTATTCAGCAGAAAAAACAAGGAAGAGAGTCCAAATCAAGTGGAAAATGGATGGTGCAAAATACAGGGATATTCTTGAGCAAAACCTATTTCAATCTGTCAGTGATTTGAAACTGTGATGGAGGTTCACCTTCCAACAAGACAATAAACCAAAGCATACTGCTAAAGCAATACTCGAGTGGTTTAAAGAGAATCATGTAAATGTATTGGAGTGGCCTAGTCTAAGCCCAGAGTATAGTTTTCAAACTGGGAAGAGCAATAAACAACTTAACATAGAAACAGCCCCATGTTTACGATAAATCTATATTTACATATAAAAACAATATTTATTGGTAAGCATTAAAACCAATCAAAACAAACAACATATAAATACCTTGTGTTAATTGATAATAACTATCCTCTCCCTGAGGTGCAACAAATCCTTTGCACCTTGAATACCAACGGAGATTAGGACATGTAGGTTCTGGTGCCCCCCTTCCTAATTCTGATCTGATCCTATACTAAATATAATGATAAATACAATCAGCCAGGCAAGAAGGGGTTACTTAGCTAGAGATGGTATCTTGTTGTGCCTCTGTCTCAATGTCTTTGCACTTTTTTCATAGGTTCATCAGGAGGTTGATATGTAGTGTAAGGAATTAGCTCTGGTAGGCGATGGCAAGGATGCCGTAAAGAGGTTTTCAGATCAAAAAGTCAGTGTTGCTGGGTGGAATTTATCGCCCATCCACCACCATACCCTTTACCGCGTCACATATACCCCCCTTTGTTCAACACTGAGGGGGTGGACACATGCCATACAGTGGGGCATTTTGCTAGCCCACTCACTTTGGGACCCTTTAGTGATCCACAGTCGCAGCCTCGATTTCACCTCCTCCAAAATGGCTTGCCGCTGAGCCTCAGGCCACCGATACCACTTTAATTGGACTTTGGCCTGGGGCTTTGTGACAATGAAATGCTGAATTATGGAGGTAGGTTCAAGGAGCTTGGAGAAAACCTCTGGAGGTGATGGAGTCTTTCCTGCAGGAAAAATAGACAGCATGCTATCCCTCCCAATGCTTTGCCTATTCTTCCCAGACTTCCACAAATTGGTATGGTAGACCTGTTCCCGTTTCCGGCTGGTGTACCTTATAGTTTACCATCCCCACCAGACTGGAGACCCCCTTCTAACCTGCACCTCTTCCTTAGGAACAAAAGGTTATTGCCTCACTTCTGTACAATGCAAAGTGGCCAACAATAATGCTGACTCTCATTCACCATGTGCCACTATAGTTTGCCATAGGACAGAAAATAAGGGAAAGTCCCTCCCAACTATTAGGTCATAGTGCAAATTTGAAACCACTCCTACCTCATGGTATCACTTCCTGGCTGGGGTGTTTATCATTACCCATGCGGTGGGATAGTCTGTTAAGTCCCCATGGACACATAACACATCCACTTTCCGGCTGGTGAACTTACAGGGTGATACCAGGTTGGCTTGCATCAGGGTCATGAGGCTCCCCAAGTCAGTAGGGCCACAGCCGGGGTGCCCTCTACCTCAGCATGACAGAAATGTCCATCACTGAATTCCTTTGGGGTGCCAATTGCACAGACCCTTTTAGCATACAGGGACAGTCAGCACCTCAGGGAGAGAGTAGTTATTATCAATTAACACACGGTATTTATATGTTGTTTGTTTTGATTGGTTTTAATGCATTCCAATAAATATTGGTTTTATATGTATATATACAGTAGATTTATTTTACATATGAGGGTGTTTCTATGTTAATTTAGTCTAAGCCCAGACCAAATGTACAAAGTTATAGGCATGTTCTTTAAATGAACTGATGCAAACCCTAAAAAAAACATTGAAATTACAGGTTGTGAGGTAGCAAAACACGAAAAATAGCAAGGAGGTGAATACTTTGCAATGCAAAAGGTAAATGAAAACCTCTGTGTGCAGTGTACTCAGTCCCGCCAGCATTCCTATTCCAGTCCTGTTGTTTACCAGTTCTAGTCCTTTCTGTGTTCCTGAGTCTGCCCTGCCTGAGTCCTAGCACCCATCCTGTCTGTGCCTCTATTTTTATTCTACTGTCACCCACACTGGGGAGTGGAACTTGGGGTCTACTAGCAGCCAAGTCCAACCTCACCATCAGAGGCTCTGGCATTTATTGAAGCCCCTCCAATGTCGGGGTAAGCCCGGCCCCCCCTGTGGTCTAGTGGGTCTGTGCTCATTCACTTACTCGTGTGCGACATATCAGTTGGGAATGTGACAGTTTGCTCAGGCCATGGACTCTGCTGAGTCCGGTCTTCTTCCACTCTCTAAGCTATTTCTAGGGATGACCCACCTTTGTGTACAGCAGGACTTAATCCCGACCCTCTTGCAATCCGCATATGTTTGATTGAATGGGCCCTTTTTGGGCATTTTCTTTTGGGCCTTACGAAGAGGGAGTGTGAAGAGGGAGATACTGTAACTCCTGCATCCCTATCTCTATATATGCCAGTGTTCTGGTGCTTGCCTGCGCCTATGCCCTTGCGTTCTCCTCTCCTCCTGCCCAGCAGGGGAGAGGAAAAGGTAGTGTCATTATCTTCTTGACCACTCACTTGTCACTTTGGGAGTCCTAAAAGATTTAAACAGGAACTATTTCTCTGTCTACCTTACTAAGCCGCCGTGTGAGTCAATCTACCACCACATAAAATCATTAATTTCTTGAATGCATTTAATTCTGGTCCATGTCACACATGTAATCCATGTGCTGTACTTGATTTTCACAAACGTATAGACTTCTATTGGCTTTTTTCATCTTTGCTGACAGTAAAAAAACGATATGTCTCCATGTCAGCATCATGAACACACTTGTGGTTACACGTTCACACGGTCTGGTGTGCGAGCAACATAGATTTTAATTAGCATGCGTGTGAATGTTTCTACAGTATGTGTGAAAAGGACCCGTCTTTTTAGCATATCTTTTTTGGCACATTTTAAAAAATTTGCATAATATTTGCTCTAAAACTTTGCTTTGCGTGTGAAAGTATATCTGTCACCAAATGTTAGTTATAAACCCTTCACACAATTATCAACATATCTCATAGATCTGATGAGGCTGGTGTGCTAACTTTAAAAATCTATGCCAGAAATGCTGTACAGTCATTATATTTTTTCTATATTAATCTCACCTGCTTATTGTTATTGTCAGCTCTTCAGTGTCACTTCTCTCCCCTCCTGCTGAGTTATCAATCTGCCCAATACAAGCCAGAGCTGTAAGGCTGAGTTGGTGAAGATTGAATACTCTGACACATTAGCTCTTTTACTTCTTAGCTGAACTTATAAAATGTGCATTTTAATATGATTACGTAGATTGCACCTATTGGAAGTAGCAATCCTAAAAGTCACAATCGACTCTTTAATGAGCCTTGTCATATAATTTTGTATTTATGCCAGACCAGAACCTCAATTTGCAGACATGGTGTTTTGGGGTGATTGCCCCTCAGCAGTGCAAAGTATGAGATTTGATCTCGCTGTATGAGAAGCTATAATGGGGTCTAAGGGGAAACCTTTTCTCCTTGTGGAGACTGACCAATAGGTGGCACTAGAGTTTGTCTCCTTCCTCCCTGAAGAGACAATTTGCATATTTCCCAGAGGAGCATTGCAGCTATTAGTCTCCTCACTGGCAGCCAAATTCTCCACAAGGAGGAACATTTTGCCCTTAGACCCTATGTAAGTATTCTAACACTGATTTTCAGAATAAGTACATCAGTTTTACTGGGTCTAAATTATCTATTGAATAATATATGCAGTTTGTGCTATTTTGGGTAATCTGGTGAGGTATCTGCTTTGGCATTTTTTTTTGTACTTTTTACACTGTTGATATGCTACTTTAATCTATGAGCTGTGTTTGGTGTTGAATCACTTTAATCCAGATAAGCTATAATACTATACTTAAACCTTGGCAAAAATAGCACTGTTAGTGAAAAAATAAAAAAAGCTAAGTATACTTTAATTGCAAACAAGTCTTTGAATGAAGTTGATGGAATAACACTGGTCAACACAAAAAAAATCATCAGCAAAGATAATATTTCTATTTTATGGAGTTTGGTGTGCTGATTCCAAAAATATGCTTAGTTTTACTCTATCACATAAAGTTTCTGAGATAGAAGAATTTTTGTTATTACGTTATTTCTGCATTTGCAATGTATGCTGGGCCCCTCATGTGATATGCTCAAGTTGTTCAAATGGTCTTCGTGACTGGTTGAATATGAAGAAAAGTGGCTATGCCATATGCTGTTCCCATGATTTGGAGAGAACCCAAGAATCATAGTGATGACTGCTTCTTTTGTTTTGTGAAACTGAAGGGCTTTTCTACAAAGAACAAACATAAGATTAATTACCCTGAACTTGAATCTGCGATTAGGCTAGTTCCACATGATGTTACCTTGCCAGTTCCTGTACCACCGTTGTCTGGATTGGATGAAAATGAAGTAGAATATGAAGACTATGGAGCTGAAGCTACTGGCAAAGACAAGGAGACCTCAAGTCAAGATGAGTATGTACCTGATGGAGCAGCCGAATAGCCAGAACGCTTTACTCAACATGAATTAAATGATCCCATTAGAGACCTTTCATTGTCAAAAGTTAAAGCTGAACTTCTTGCACCTAGGTTGAAACAGAAGAATCTTCGGCATGATGATGTCAAAGTGTGTTATTACAGAAACACAAGTAACACTTTAACACAATTTTTCACACTTGATGGACCAATGGTGTACTGTAACAATAATGACCTCTTTGAAGAACTGAATCAAGAGTATTTTGTTGCAGATTGGCGATTGTATATTTACTCATCCCAGAGTAGTTTGAAAGCAGTGTTGCTTCATAATTTAAATATCTAACCATCAATCCCTATTGCTCACTTATGTCATCTAAAGGAACGTTACAAAAATCTATCATTTGTTTTGGATGCTATACAATATAAGCATCATCAATGGAATATTTGTGGAGATTTGAAAGTGATTGGTCTGCTAATGGGAATGCAATGAGGTTTCACAAAATATTGTTGCTTCTTGTGTTTATGGGACAGTAGAAATACAGTAGAGCATTATGTTCATTGTGATTGGGGACAAACATCTATGCTCCAGGTAGAGTCCATGTTCAGCATAATCCTTTAGTTGCTCCAACAAAAATCTTTCTTCCTGCACTACATATAAAGTTGAGATTGATTGAAAACTTTGTTAAAGCCATGGCAAAGACAGATTTACAAGGGTTCCAGTACATTTCACAGAAATTCTCCAGCATTTCACCAGCAAAACTGAAGGTAGGGGTATTTGTTGGTCCTCAGATCAGAGAGCTTATGAGACATGATGTGTTTGAAGGAACTCTAAATGATAAGGAATTGAGATCTTGGAAAAGCTTCAAGTGGATCTGTGAAAACTTCTTAGGAAAAAATAAATATCCACAATATGTTGAAAGGTGTTGATGAACTGCTAAGTGCATACCACTTAGCACCTCTTGGGTGTCGCATATCTCTGAAAATACACTTTTTGCATTCATATTTAGATTTCTTCCCTCAAAATCTTGGGGACATAAGCAATGAACAAGGCAAGCGGTTTCACCAGGACATTAAAGTAATGGAACAACGCTACCAGGGTATTTGGAATGACTCAATGATGGCAAATTACTGTTGGATATTATACGAGTATAGGGACAACCCTGAAAATCGTATCATCGACAGTTAGTCAATCACTTTTAATTTCTGCTCATATTTTGGTTTTTATTTTGCATGTGAAATTATTTTGGTTCAATAAAAACTGTTTTGTAAGGTGAAGCATTTTATTCTGATATCTAGATTACTGTTTTCTTAATGTCACCACTATATTTCCTATACCATATAATAATGATGCTGCTCTATAGAGGCTATATGTGCTACAGAAAAACTATATACATTTTTGAAATAAGAAAAAAAAGATGATTCAGAAGAGTACAAAGTCACCTGCGATGATTGCAAAAAATATCTTTTTGTAGACCTGTGTAATCAATCATTTAACTCTTGAGAACAAAGAAGTGATGAGTGAATATGTAAAAACAACAATATTTTACCTATACTTGAAGTTTGAGTTTCAAATAGGATCCCATATGTTTGCTCATATTTTGGGGAAATACAGCTCCGTATTATAAGATTTTGCCAGTTGATTGAGTTAAATATCGAATGTAGTTTATATTCCACATTAAACCATAAAAGGAAGAGATTTCATCACTAAACTTATCTTTGAATTTGTTTCATTGTTTGAGACGATAGATAAAACAAATTTGTCCGGACTGTTCGTGTGTCAATGTGCTACAAATGAGCAAAATCTTGGCAGTCTGACATTTTTCTAACAATAAGGTCAAAATTATCCTATGGGAGTAAATCTATTAGCAGCATTCAGCCAATTAAGGTATCATCTTCACAAATTCACGGGATGATTTTCCCAGGATAAATATTATAAACCTCTTAACACAAACAGGAGGTTTAATCCCAGTCAATGGGTTAGAAATTGAGTTTTATACCATTGGAACATCTGCCAGGAAAGATAAATCCTAAGTAGAATTACTGTTTTATATAATAATTCCTGCAGTGCGGGTGAAATACTTGGTGCGTGTTTAACTCTTTTGCTGATATTATGGACAACTTTGAAATCAAGAGCTCTAGAATAATGTGTCTCTGTGGTAGGCAATAGGTTAATTCCTGTATCATGTACTCATTTCACCATCTGCTCAGAACACTTAGGAAAGATCTGTTTTCATACTGAGGTAGTCCCCAAGGGACACATCCCCTGAGACACCCTTAGACACTTAATAAGAAAGAGGATAACATTGTTGTTTTCATTTTAGAAATATGGGAAACCATAGTGTACACATGTAATAACATTTTTCTTTTTTGTTTTAGGCTTTGAAAATTATTTTTATACTTTCTACATTTCACCCGGGTGTCTATGGCAATCCTAAAAGCTGCAATATGTTGTCTTATTATTAGAGTTTACATTTTTTTCTCTCTACCGAATAATTATGTCAGTTTTCTTATTTTTTATATTAATTATTAGAACCTTCAGGAATCTTAACCAAAAATGACTGAGGTTTAGATCATGTCAGAAATCTCAGCAGAAAACGTCCATCTGTTAAAACCTACTACCAGGGGTGTAACCAGACTGCGATGGGCCCTGTGTAAAATTTGAACCTGGCCCCCCAACATTGGGTAGATGTATGAGCCCCTGTAACATTCTAACTCCTATAAAGACATACAAATTGCCACCCCTCCTCCTTAATTAAGTAGTAATATCACCCATCCTGGTATATATGTCCCCCATCCTGGTATATATGACTCTCATCCTGGTGTATATACCCCCCATCCTGGCATATATGTCTTCATCCTGAACGCATCCTTGTATGTGTGTCCTCATTGTTGGCCAATCCTGGTATATATGATCTCTATTCTGGTATACATGGGCTCCCTCCTGGTGTATATGGTCCTCATCATGGTATATATAGTGTCGCGGGCGGGGAGGAGGGTGTCAGCACACTACGCTCACCCCTTCTGCTCGGGTCCGGCGGTTGTTGCTCAGTGGTGGCTCGGGCTGTGGGCCGGATCCCGGGGGTTTCTCGAGCGGCACTCCTCGCCCGTGAGTGAAAGGGGGTTTGTTGGGTGTGGGGATAGTTTATTGTCCGTGACGCCACCCACGGTTGTGGTGATTGCACCACCGCTGCTCTATATGGGGATCCCGGGGATGGTGATGCGGAGCAGCCAGGTGTTGTGTTGCCCCTCCGTGGGTAGGGGTTGGTGATCCCGGGGCCCAGTGATGGTTTGGGAGGTGCAGGGCCTGGTGGGCGCAGGGACGCGGGGGCAGCGCTGTGCCTTGCGGCACTGTGGTACTCACTCAGCCTGAGACGTTGACACAGTTTTTACGGTAAACCAAACGGCTGGTAAGACGGTCCCACGGACGGCTGCATTTGCTCTCCCAGTAGGTGACGGTGATGTCCCTCTTCCTTGCACCTTTGTTTACTTGTTGGTTGCGATGGGTCCCCACTGGTAACCCGCTCCCCGGCTTCAAGCTGGACCGGGGGAGCTCTGCTCTTTGCCCGCAGGCGCTGGCCCTGAGAAACTGGTGCCCTGGCGGTGGCGGTGTCTCTCCTACTCTGGTTGGGCTGTTGCCTTCAATCGGGACTTGGTTGTTGGGGGATCTACGTCCCCTTCACTGACGGATTTGGCAAATTCTGGCGACTCCTAGCCTTGCCGGGGTCCGAGAGGCCCCTGCCCTGGTGCTGACTGTCCTTCGGAACACTGCTCCAGACCGCCGGGCCACTACCCGTCCGCGGTCCTTCCAGGAACTTCCAAACGGTCCCCCTCCAGACAGTCACCGCCGTTGCTGACCTTGCTGACCTATCCTGCACACAGCTGGACTACTTCAGGCTTTCTCTCTGTCACCACTCTTGCTTTCCTCCTTTACCACTTTACTTCCTTCTACTTTCACTTCCTTAACTCATCTTAGCTGTTTACTCCTTCACTCCCCTAGCTTATCTGCCTGGTTTCTCCCGCCTCCAGAGCTGTGAACTCCTCGGTGGGCGGAGCCAACCGCCTGGCCCACCCCCTGGTGTGAATCATCAGCCTCTGGAGGAAGGCAACAAGGATTTTTGGTTAGCTTTGGTGTTCCTAACTGGGATGTAGGGTGTGGTGGTGTGTGACCTGTGTCCCCTGGCTTGCCCAGGGCGACACATTCCCCCTTAGCAAAATGCAGACCATCCGCGGGCTGCCGTCCAACACCGGTTTTATTTTTCTGTAAAAGATAACATGGTAAAATAATAACATATGTACATTTTTAATAACTCTTCCCTTAACGGGAGGCACATTTCTTTAACGTTGCATAACGGTTTACGGTTACGGTTTCCGCTCTCTCCCACCCAAGCAACCTGGCCCTGATGCTGCCCCTAAAGCCCAGGCAGCACCCCTTGACCCACAGTCCAGCACACGGCACCCGAGCGGGATCTGTCCTTCCCACCAGAGGGTAGCCACCGGTTCCTTTGGTGGCTGGGCCCCAGCCTTCTCTGCTGAGGGCCCTCCCTCCAACCTGCCTCTCCGGAGGCGGCATTGCGGAAAACGGTAACGGCAAACAACATATTTACAAGCCACTTAACGTTTGTGGGTGCCCTGCAAGTTCACGGGCTTGTCCATGGATAGTCCTCCATGCAATAAACTTTTAAACGGTCCCTACGGGGACAACGGTGCCGGCTCCAGCCGGTTGCAAATCACAAAGCAAATCAGGTAATGTACTCGGTATCATTTTCATCATTCTTTCAAACTTTTCAACTTTTAAACAAACAAACAACCACTCTTTACATTCCCTGACCCCTTTTACTCATAGAACGGTCTCCCTGTACCTAAGTGGAGGTCTACCTAGGTTGGAACGGGTGGACCTTCGGGGACCGGTGTCAGTGGTGCTAGACAGTGGGGTAGAGGAAACAATCGGTTCCTCCTCCCTGCTATAGTGTGGAGCAGGCGGGGGTGTAGGGGAGCTGAGTACAGGTTCATCCCTGGGCACTAGCACTGGTTCTGGCTCACGGTTAACCGCTTCCACTACTTCTTCATCCACGGGTTGTGGGAACAGAATCACTGGAAGAATCACCGCGCCGTTCTGTGTAGGCCAGTTTGCTGGGAAGTCACCCATTACAGTGTGGATTACCTCTGCTGCTTTCTCTGCTGGTGGAGGAACCGGTACTTCAGCCTCTGCCTCCAACGCTGGGGGGCACCTTTTTAGATGGTCCCGGGAAACTGTGGCCAGGGTGCCCCCTTGGTCACGACTGATCTGGTAGGCCTTCCCATCTCCCCATTCTATGGGTTGTATGACGTAAGGGACTTGCTCCCACTGATCATCCAGCTTGTGGGCCTTCCTCTTCCGTTTCAGCACTACATCTCCTGGCTGGAAAGGACCCGCGGACGCCTTCTGATTGAACCGGTGCTCCTGCTGTTCTCGACTTCGACTGAGGTTTTTCTCCACATACTCCTGGATTTGCCGGTATTGTGCTCTCCTCCGACTTTCCCACTCTGCCGTCGAAGGGAGTGCTTCTGGGGCCTCCAACCCCATCGCCTGATCCACCGGCAGGCAGCCAGGCCGAGCCCTCATCAGATACGCTGGGGTGCACTTCATTGAGCTAGAGGGGATATTATTGTACATGTCGACCAAGTCGGGTAACTTTTCCGGCCACAGGTTTCGTTCTTCCAGCGGTAGCGTCTTGAGAAGCCCCAGGACCAAGTGATTCATTTTCTCGCACATGCCGTTGGTTTGGGCGTGGTACGGAGTGGTCCGGATTTTCTTGCAGCCGTACAACTGGCAGAATTCGTGGAACACCTCTGCTTCAAAGGCCGGGCCTTGGTCAGTCAGCACCTTTTCGGGGTACCCATGGGGTCAGCAAAAATAAGCCTGGAACGCTCGAGCAGCAGTTCGACCAGTCAGGTCCTTAACGGGGACTACCACCATAAATCTTGAGTAGTGGTCTACAATGGTCAATGCGTAGGTGTACCCACTTTGGCTAGGGGTGAGCTTGACATGGTCTAGGGCGACCAACTCCAGCGGCTGATGGGTGACTATTGGATGTAAGGGTGCCCTCTGGCTAGTCTCGTCCTTTCTCCTCAGCGTACAAGGACCGCACTCTCGGCACCAGGCTTCCACCGATTCACGCATCCCACTCCAATAGAACCGCTCCCTCAACAGTATCTCCAGCTTCTTCCACCCGAAGTGGCCAGCACCATCATGGTATGCCCGCAGGACAGTAGCGACGTCAGCTTGAGGAATGACCAACTGGCAGATTTTCTCATGGGTCTTCGGGTTGATCAGCTCACGGTACAGCCTCCCTTGGTGTAGGTAAAGCCGTTTCCGTTCCTTCCACAAGCGTTGGGCTTCGGCTGGAGCGGCAGGGTCTATTCCCGTAGCACCTTGTTCCACCAGAGTCTTGACAAGGCGAACAGCCGGCGCTTGGTCCTGAGCTTCCTGCCACTCTTGACTGGGCCGTGGGTCCAGATCCACTCGTTGCTGATGTACTTGTACCCTCTCGGTAGGCGGCTGGTGAAACGCAGGCAACTCGATCTCCTCGAGGTCGTCATCCTCGCACCCCTCTTCTGACAAATGGGGCATTCGGGAGAGTGCATCAGCATTTATGTTGACGCGACCGGCTCGGTACTTTATGGTGAAATCATAGTTGGCTATCCGGGCTACCCACCGCTGCTCCAGCGCGCCCAACTTGGCCGTGTTCAGGTGAGTTAGCGGATTGTTGTCCGTAAACGCGGTGAACGTTGCTGCCGCCAAGTAGTGGCGGAACCGCTCCGTGATAGCCCACACCAACGCCAATAGCTCGAGCTTGAAAGAGCTGTAGTTCTCAGGGTTCCTTTCGGTCGGCCGGAGTTTTCGGCTAGCATAGGCAATCACCTTCTCCCTTCCATCCTGGACCTGGGATAGGACCGCTCCTAGCCCCACATTACTGGCGTCCGTGTGGAGGATGAACGGGCGTCCATAATCAGGGCACGCCAGGACCTCTTCTCCGGTCAAGGCCGCCTTCAACTGGCAAAAGGACTCTTCATGCTTGTCCTCCCACGACAGTGGGGCTCCAATGGGTCTACCACCTTTGGTCTGTCCCACGAGGAGGTCTTGCATGGGGGCAGCCATCTTCGTGTACCCCTTTATAAAGCGCCGATAGTACCCCACCAGACCCAGAAACTGCCTTACTTCCCTCACTGTAGTTGGTCTCGGCCAGCTCTGGATGGCAGTAATCTTCTCAGGGTCGGGGGCGACACCATCCGCACTCACCACATGCCCTAGATACTGCACCCTGGGTTTCAGCAGGTGGCATTTAGAGGGCTTCAATTTCATCCCGTACTTGGCAAGGGACGCGAACACCTCGGCCAGGTGCTCCAGATGGGCCTCATACGTCTGGGAATAAACAATCACATCATCCAAGTACAACAGGACGGTCTCGAAGTTTAAATGTCCCAGACAGCACTCCATCAGCCGTTGGAAGGTTCCGGGGGCATTGCACAGCCCAAACAGCATGCTATTGAATTCGCAGAGCCCCATCGGGGTGGTGAAGGCGGTCTTCTCCCGGTTCTCTGGGGCCACGGCCACTTGCCAGTATCCGCTGGTAAGGTCAAGGGTCGAGAAGTAGTTTGCAGTTCTCAGTGCAGCCAAAGACTCTTCAATACGAGGTAATGGATAGGCATCTTTATGGGTTATCTGGTTGATCTTCCGGTAGTCCACACACATCCGCATGGTACCATCCTTCTTCTTGACCAATACCAACGGAGCAGCCCAGGGACTACAGCTGTCCCGAATAACCCCTGCCTCCTTCATATTCCTCAACATATCTTTGGCACACTGGTAATGTGCAGGGGGAATAGGTCTATACCTCTCTTTGATAGGGGGATGTTCACCGGTGGGGATGTGGTGTTGGACCCCCTTGATCTGCCCAAAGTCTAGGGGGTGCTTACTGAAAACCTGTTCGTACTCCTGCACCACCCTGTATACCCCTGCCCTGTGATGTGTAGGGGTATCATCAGTGCCTACATGTAGCTGTTGATGCCACTCCTTTGTCTCCCCCTGGGGTGGAGAAGTGCTGGTGGTAGGTGGGAGTGTGGATGGACTGGCTTGATGGATAGTGTGAGGGTCCAGGGTGAGCAGCTTGGCAATGGTGGCATACCGGGGAAGCCTGACTTCTTCCTCCCCACAGTTCAGCACTCTCACAGGCACTCTCCCTTTCTTCACATCCACCACCCCTCGGGCGGCCATTACAGTGGGCCAGTGCTCGGAAGGCATGGGCTCCATCATCGCAGGGTAATCACGCCCCTGAGGCCCTACTGCTGCCCTACACCAGATCATCATCTCACTCCTAGGGGGCACAGTCAATGGAGCAACATCCATCACTCTCACTCCACCAATCTCCCGTCCTGTTGAGCTTACATGCTGGCGGTACATTAGGGCTCGGATCTCACGCTGCACAGCCCTCTGCCGGCTCCCTGCCGCTGTGGTGGCCAGCTGTTGTAATAGGGTTAACACATCAGCCATGCAGTGCTCCATCACATTGGTTCCCAGCACTATTTTCGGGTTATGATCACTGGGTTCATTCATGATCACAATCATACCCTGATGTTGCAGTTCAGCTTGCCCCACTGTCATAGCCACTTGTTTATACCCCACCTGGGTCAATGGAAGTCCATTAGCGGCAATCAACGTTATACTATTGTCTGGGGGCGCCAGCTCGTCTATGGCCCAATACCGCTGGTACAACGTGTACGGTATGGTAGTTACCTGTGATCCAGTGTCCAAGAGAGCCATCACTGGTATGCCGTCCACGGCCACGGGGATGATGGGGCGGGCCCCGATATATCAGTCCCACCAGTCCGGGGGGCCACGATGTTCTACTCCTGAGGATTGGCCCGGGGCCCCAGGGGTTGCTCGTTTAACGGGCACTGTCGGAAGTAATGACCCGGCTTACGGCACTTGTAGCAGATTGGGGGTCTGCTCCGCGGGTGGTTAGCACTTTTCCGCTGCATCCAGGGAACATCCTCGGGACTGTCAGCAAGCTGTATCTGTGCTGGAGGCTGAGATCTGGTCAGAGGTTGTAGTGCAGCAAGGATTTTGGCAAGGTCTCCGTCCATGCGACGGACCTGAGCTGCCAGTTCTTCCACTGTACTGCTTGGGGCTGCAGGTGTTGGAGAGGTTGGTTTGGCTGAGGCCGCCACAACGGGAGCCGTCTCGACGGGCCACGGGGCGGGTTCCAGAACTTCGGCAGCTGGGGGCTGTAGTGCTTTGATGGCCCGCTCCTTTAACACAGCAAAGTCCACATCAGGGTGTTCCAGGGCCCACAGCCGGAGTTGTTTACGATCCTCAGGGGATCTCATCCCCTGCGCAAATTGCTCCACTAACATCTTGTTGCTATCCGCCTCATTAATAGGGTTCGCCCGCTTCAGCGTGCGGAGGGCGGTCTGCAGACGTAGAGCATAGTCCCGAATGCTATCCCCAGCTCGTTGCCGGCACTGGTAAAACTGCATCCTCAGCTCAGCTTCAGTCCGGGTCTCGAAGGCAGTCTGTAGCTTCTCAAAGATGGTGGCTACAGAGAGCCGGTCCCCCTCGGCCCAGGTCTCCGCTTCCTGCTCCGCCACACTGGTTAACTGGCCTAGCACTATCGCTGCACGTTGCTTATCAGTCAGGGGGTACAGCTCTAGCAACGGGTTAAGCTTTTTCCGGAAGGCCTGTAGGGCATCCGGTTTCCCGTCATACTGCGGTAGCCAGGCAGCTCCGGGCGCATAGGGCAAGGAGAACGGCATGACCTGAGCGAGCGCGGGGGCCGCGGCACCTCCCGCCGGTACGGCCGGGACCTGGGCAGGTCCATTCCCATCCGCGGGTGCCGCTGCGGCTGCGACCACCGCTCCTCCAGCGGCTCCGTCGGGCGCAGACATCTTGTTTCCGTCCCCCTTAGCTCTTTCCGGCCCCTCCTTTCTCGGGGCGAGGTTTTGGCCTTCGCGCCTCTACTACTCGAGAAGACGCTCGAGCGGGAACTTTTCGCGCCAAAGATGGCGGCTTCTGAAATTTTCCTGCCGGATACCTCCGGCGATAACAAGGCGCACCTCTACCAGACGGCAGAGCGGTAAGATCCTGTTCGTGACGCCAAGTTGTCGCGGGCGGGGAGGAGGGTGTCAGCACACTACGCTCACCCCTTCTGCTCGGGTCCGGCGGTTGTTGCTCAGTGGTGGCTCGAGCTGTGGGCCGGATCCCGGGGGTTTCTCGAGCGGCACTCCTCGCCCGTGAGTGAAAGGGGGTTTGTTGGGTGTGGGGATAGTTTATTGTCCGTGACGCCACCCACGGTTGTGGTGATTGCACCACCGCTGCTCTATATGGGGATCCCGGGGATGGTGATGCGGAGCAGCCAGGTGTTGTGTTGCCCCTCCGTGGGTAGGGGTTGGTGATCCCGGGGCCCAGTGATGGTTTGGGAGGTGCAGGGCCTGGTGGGCGCAGGGACGCGGGGGCAGCGCTGTGCCTTGCGGCACTGTGGTACTCACTCAGCCTGAGACGTTGACACAGTTTTTACGGTAAACCAAATGGCTGGTAAGACGGTCCCACGGACGGCTGCATTTGCTCTCCCAGTAGGTGACGGTGATGTCCCTCTTCCTTGCACCTTTGTTTTCTTGTTGGTTGCGATGGGTCCCCACCGGTAACCCGCTCCCCGGCTTCAAGCTGGACCGGGGGAGCTCTGCTCTTTGCCCGCAGGCGCTGGCCCTGAGAAACTGGTGCCCTGGCGGTGGCGGTGTCTCTCCTACTCTGGTTGGGCTGTTGCCTTCAATCGGGACTTGGTTGTTGGGGGATCTACGTCCCCTTCACTGACGGATTTGGCAAATTCTGGCGACTCCTAGCCTTGCCGGGGTCCGAGAGGCCCCTGCCCTGGTGCTGACTGTCCTTCGGAACACTGCTCCAGACCGCCGGGCCACTACCCGTCCGCGGTCCTTCCAGGAACTTCCAAACGGTCCCCCTCCAGACAGTCACCGCCGTTGCTGACCTTGCTGACCTGTCCTGCACACAGCTGGACTACTTCAGGCTTTCTCTCTGTCACCACTCTTGCTTTCCTCCTTTACCACTTTACTTCCTTTTACTTTCACTTCCTTAACTCATCTTAGCTGTTTACTCCTTCACTCCCCTAGCTTATCTGCCTGGTTTCTCCCGCCTCCAGAGCTGTGAACTCCTCGGTGGGCGGAGCCTACCGCCTGGCCCACCCCCTGGTGTGAATCATCAGCCTCTGGAGGAAGGCAACAAGGATTTTTGGTTAGCTTTGGTGTTCCTAACTGGGATGTAGGGTGTGGTGGTGTGTGACCTGTGTCCCCTGGCTTGCCCAGGGCGACACAATAGCATATATGGTAACTAACCTGGTACATTTGGTACCCTACCTGGAATATATGGTCCACATCCTCGAATCTATGTCACCATCCTGGTATATATGTCCCCATCCTGGCATGCATGGTCCTCATCCTGATATATATGGTCTGGGACTGTCTCTAATGCATAATTAAAAAAGACATTCTACTCGCCTTCCCTCCAATTCCACATCTCCTGGCGTCCTCTGTAACCAGCGCGCAGTGGTCAGCAGCTGACATCAAAATGAACACCATGCGCCGCTCCCAGTTACGGTACGGACATCAGCTGCCAGCCACTGTTTGGCCAGCAGCGTGTATCGCAGTGCAGGGAAATGGCAGATCACTGTGGCATGATGCTATTCAGCAGGATGTGGGTCCGCGGATGCACATCCAGCTTAAGTAGGCGCTGGGGTCAGTGAGCCCCTGTACCTCTAGGCCCACTCGTCACATCTACTATGACCGTGATCGTTATGTCACTTTCTACTACAAAAATGACCCACTACCCTCTATACAAATTACATTGCGAGGAAATCATTTGTATTTCCAGAGTAGGAACGAGATGATTTCCTATTCCATAGACCCATAGTTCATATTCACTACAGGCCTGTAATCGGATATATTAACATGCTTCATTTCTGTAACTGAAAACCTTTTGCACTTTTTAGTAAAGGTGTTTCAATAGCAGGTTAGTGGATTTCTGCAAGCCCTACTCAGATGAATAAAACAATGGCAGAAATGTTTTTAGAAAATCTGCTTTTTCTGAGTAATGTGTTGTATTTACATAGAAGCCATGTGTGCAATAGCTAATTATTGTTATCATGAGTCATTATCATGTTTGTAAATTTGTAACTATATTTGGCCTGCTGAATTTGGAGAGAATATCAACGATAAAATGACAATTCAATTTTACTGTTATATTGGTATTTTAATTAATAAAAAATAGTATTATTTTTAAATGTAAATGCATTTCATAGTGAAGTTTTAGGCAACAGCAATAGTCACCGTTCAAGGTGGAAGAGATTGGTCTCTCAAACCAATAATCATTTAGTGTTTTGAAAAATTGAAAAATCATGGTATTGAATATCATCATAAAGGAATGAGTAAAATCTTGGTTCTTATGTTAGGAAGGTAAACCATGGGACTTGGAAAGCAGCATAGTAAGATTTATTAACCCTTGTTTGGTACTATGAAAGCAAATCACTAGTTCAAGCAACCTGTATGGAGTCAAATTGACCCCATGGTACCAGACAAGGGTTAATATCCTGTTGTATCCAGAGATTTCTATTCCATTCACTTCAACAGAGGTGAGCAGCAATATGAGGCTCAAACATTACATTCAATCACACTATTTTTACCCCCAAGTACGAGCCTTTCAAACGCTGCAAGCAGCTCGCACTGACCCGAGCACTGAGTGTACCCGAGCACAGCGATGCTTGCACAATTGGCTTGCATATGTAAATACCCGGTCTCCAAACCCGAACTCTGTTTTTTATTGTAAAGTCTGTGTTTGGTATGTGACGCCCTGGACTATCAGGTCGTCACAGAGTATTGTGCAATCTGCCCTTTGCACGGTATCCACATCCTCCTTGGTTACGGATCCCTGTCCTTTGGTGTTGTTAAGAACAGAGCCAATCAAAACCCTAGGAACACTCTGCACCACACCCACCAGACACACCATTGGGGGGCCTGAAGGGAATAGGGCCGCCCACTTGGGGGGTTCGTAGGATAGAGTCAGAAGTGTTAGCAGCAGTGAAGAGGAGAGAGGTGGAGTGGTGACTCTCGAAGTGAGAGATCACAGGTTTGGGAGCAGGGCTCCTTGTGACTACTAGGTGGCAGACGTTGGTCTGGGACTGGTAGGAGCCTGAACCCCGGTTGCAGGGGATCGTGTCAAGGGGCACGGATCTGCCGAGGAGGGCAGCCGGCGGCCTTGAGCCATCTCCGGGCAGGGGCCAGGGCACGACGGGGTATGTGGACCCTAGGCAGGGAAGTAGCTTCACGCATCCTGGTAATTTACCCGGTGAGGGTGAAGTCTTCAAGATTCATCCTCCACCTGATCCAAAATTGGGGTACTAGCATAACGAGGGGGATAGGACGTTTCCACTATAGAGTCCAGAAAATCCCAAGTGTGAACCCTGAGAGCAACCACACTCCGTTAGCCATGTGGGTGAGCGGGACCCAACTAGTTGTACACTACCAGTGAAGAAAGTGCCACGGGAAAGGTCACGGGCCAACAAGCAACACCAAGGGGCTTGGATCCAAGCGTGCTCTCTCCCTGCTGCAGCGGTGCTCAGAATTCTGGTTTACAAGTTGTCAGTGTCAGTATTCTTGGACTGAGTGAGTACGCAGAAACCCTTTCCTCCCCAACAGCACTCCCTTCACTACCATCACCAGGTTAAACACCTTGCTGCCATACCACCGCCACCAGGCACTCTTAACCTCAGCAGTGGTACTCCATCTTACCACGCATCGTGGGTGGCGTCACAAACTTCTAACCCCCCTGTACATATCTCTTTTAAATTTGAGTGTCCGCGCGACCTCCCGGGGCCGGAGACCCCTCGAGCCACCGCGGTTCCGGATCCGAGCGGCTCGGCCGCTGACACGGGGGTGGTACATGTACAAATACCAAACAGCAAACCTCGAGTTCGCTAATCTCTAATCATAAAGTGACACTGGTCAGAGTTGGAACCAATTTTGGCCTCAATAACCTGGCCAAATTTTACATCATTAAGGGATTAAACATGTGTAGGTATGTAATTAGAAGGGTGGCTTCTGGTGGAAATGAAGTTATATTTCTGCTGCAGCTACTTGCTTTCAGTCATTAGATAACATCGGCACAGGTAGCAGTAAGGGGTCACTGCACTGTTATGATGTAATCACTCCCCCAGTGTGCAGTGTGCGGAGCAGTATATCAGTCAATGAGCAGTTGTAGTGATTTCAGCGTGCTCACTTGAGTTGTGAGAGCTGACTTTTCATTGCCCCTGGTGCTTGGCTTGGAAACTAGTGGCTGCTATATTTTTTGTTGCTGACAGGGTCCCTTTTACACTGTAGAATCAACACCTAGTACAAGATAACTAATGGATAATGATTGATAATGTGAGGTGTACACAGCAAAGAACTCGGACATAAAGTTGTGCTCTTTTATTCTCAGCTTAAAACTATGTTAGATAATTGATAAATATTGTACCTTCAGTTTAAAGACCTTCTTGCCATAAACTGTCCTCCACCTTTTGCGCATCCATAATTTAATTTACTATTTTTGTATGTAATGTTTTAGTAATTATTAATATAAACGTATCAGTCAGGTTGATGTCAATATTCAACTCTGAATTCCATTTTAATTTTTCTGTGTCTTAAATAAAACAAAACATTTCTGTTAACATATGATAGATAGTTTTTGAGGTTTAGCAATGTGGTGGATATTAGCTTTTATTTCAGGGCATTGACTGCTGCTTAAAAGGCTTGAAGCTGGTAGACAGTTTGCAACGGTAGCTAATAGAGAAGGGATCAATTGCAATCCAACCATAAGTCAATAATAAATGGCTTGCAAAATGTGATGGGGTGACTGGCTTACTCTGATTTGTGCACTATTATAGAGCATTGGATCTCATTACAGCAGCATTTTTTTCTTTACATGAAAATCTATATTTTTGCAATTTTTCGTCTTTATATTTTTTACATTTCATAGGAAAGTATCCAAAGATAAAAAAACAGAAAGAAAGAAATAAAGGGGAAAAGTAGAAACTTCTTTTTCTAAATGTCCATCATATTGTCATCATTGTGACCTTAAGAATAGGTTCAGCTTCATTGCTGAGGGAAATGTATAAAGCGTTATTTTATCAATGTCTACAAAGTACAGGTCAAGGGTATTTTCCTGTGGAAGCCCTGGCATGACCTTGAAAAGAAATATGAAAACAAATGCTAGATTATTTATTTATAAACCTTTCCACATGGCTCACATAAGAATGTAATATGGAGGAAACATCTCTAACCTTTAACCTATGCGTATAAAGCCATACTTAGCAAAATACACATATTGCAACTGCCACAAAGCAATAGCCATGTTTTTATATATTTTTTTAATAAAACTAGAAAATATCTACTACACTATTTCAGCAGTTTTCAATGTTTATAAAATTGACATTTTATCATTGTTAGGGATACAAACAGGTAAATTTGGGGTTTATACCAAACACTGGGTGTCCAGGGCTCGGACTCGAACAGAGAACTCTATAAAAAATGTCTGTGTCCGAGTTCATCGTTCAAGTACTGTTCATATGTCAATAAGGTTTATGGAAAGGCTGCAGTGCAGCTAATCAAGAACCTCTACTGTATGCGAAAGATGACTGTACACTCCTGTGAACCATAAAGTTAAAAAAAATTGAAGTGGGCACTCAACTATTTTTTATGACCAGTGCAGGTAAAACAGACAGCTATGGGCTGCAACCCTCATCTTTCTGCTTTAACTTGGCTGATTATCAAAAATAGAGGGGATCCCATACCATTCTTTAAAATTATTTCTTTAAATAATTTTAAAAAAGGCATGGGCGCTACCCTATTTTTGATAACCAGGCAAGGTAAAGCAGACAACTGGGAGCTGGTATTCTCAGGGTGGGAAGGCCCATGGTTATTTGTCCCTTCTCAGCCTAAAAATAGCAGCCTAGAGCCATCCCAGAAGTGGTGCATCCATTAGATGCACCACATCTGGCTCTTTACCAGACTTTACCTGATTGCCCTGGTGCAGTGGCAATTGGGGTAATACTTGTGGGGTTAAAATCAGCTGTGAATTGACAGCTGATATCAAGCTCAGGAGTTAGTAATGGAGAGGCATCTTTCAGACACCTCCATTACTAATGGAAAGTATAGAGTTAAAAAACACAGACACAGGGGGAAAAAAGTTTATTTGACTAAAGACTACAAAAGGTAGTAAATCAATTGAATTAACACTCCCTCACACACCCTCGATCACCAATTTATTACTTCAAAATAAATCCTGGAAGTTCTGACGTAATGGAAACAGTAATGCCCCAAGATGTCCATTGATTCCTATGGAGCTTCACTCTGAGAAATTTCTCAAAACTCCAGAGTTCACTGCTGGTCAGCGGCAAGCCCAGAATTTCTTACACTTGTGAGAAATTCTGCAACTGCCGCTGACTGGCACTGACCTATGGAAAGTCATTCTGATAAAGTTCTCAGAACAAAGCTCCATAGGCTCAATGGGTGTCAGGGGACATTACTCTTTGGATTTTGTCAGAACTTCCAGGATTTATTTTGAAGTAATAAATTGGTAAATGAGGGTGTGTGGGGAAGTGTTAATTCAATTTATTTACTACCTTTTGCAGCCACCTATCCTTACTACAACCATTCTACGGCCATTTTACAGTACAGAAGTTGGGGTCACCATTGAAATGAAAATGAAGGATTCAGCTCACCCACTATGAGTCCATATTCAGTGGTCAGTGCACAGACAGAAGGCAGGCCAGCTCCTGGGTATGGGTCCTAATAGATTCAATAGGTTTTGTCCAGCACCATCCAATATGTTTCTTTTAATCCACAATAAACTTTCTTAGATTAAAATTATATTTTTTTTATTGTGCATACTTAAAAAATTCCATGCTTTAAAACCACATGTCTATCCAATCTTACGCGTTTCGAGCTCCTGGGAGCTCTTACTCATAGGCTATGATTAAGAGCTCCCAGAAGTTCGAAACGCGTAAGATTGGATAGACATGTGGTTTTAAAGCAGGGAAATTTTTAAGTATGCACAATAAAAAAAATATAATTTTAATCTAAGAAAGTTTATCGTGGATTAAAAGAAACATATTGGATGGTGCTGGACAAACCCTATCAAATCTAAGCAGGATCCCGACCTTCATCAACTGAAGTTAACTCCTGGGGCTGGAGGTGATGATGATGATGAGACTCTGATACCTGAGGTGCACGCGTACTGTTTTGGGATGTCAGGTCAGGAAGAGGAGGAGTGAAACAACATAGAGCCTGACGATGAAGTTATAGATCCCACTTGGTGTGAACCCAGAAGCATGCAGCTCTGTAGCTCTGCAGATGAGGAGCAGGAGGGGGAGGAGGAAACCAAGGAGGTTACACTGGCAATTCCCATACAAACATGTATTGATGAAACTATGAAAAGCACTGCATCCTCTGCGACAACTCTGGCTGTCTCCAGCAGCGGTCGCGTGTCTGCAGTTTGCAGAAAGGGTTGCCTAGCCTGGGCCTTTTTTTGAGACTGCAAAGGATGAAACAACTTTTGCTATCTGCCAATGTTGTAAAAAATGACTCAAATACTCAAATAATTTGAGAACTACATGCATGAACCAGCACATGTGCACGCAGCATGCATTACTGAGCTAAAATGTGGACTACTGGGCCTACCCGACCAGTTGCAACCAAATCAACCATGTCTGCTCCCGGTTGAAACTATTCTCACACAGGTTTCTGACCGCATAACCTCAACTTGTTTACTCGCTACATTCGGGGTGAGTGAGAACCTGTCTGCTGTTATGAAAGTAATCATGCCTGGTGTTTTTGATCCATGTGAAACACCAAGGTCACATACTGTGTGTTGCGTGGACCATACCTTCCTGTTGTGCAAACAAACTATCGGGAAATGGGGGGGGCAAAGAATGCCACTGTCCTGCTGTCTTTTGTCTGTATTGCCAGGGTTCTGGGAGCAAGAGGCCTATGCCTGTCACTCATGCATCTCTTGATTTTGGAAATTAAAATGCCAGCTCACATCCTGTGTGTTGCTTGGACCATACTCCCCTGCTGTGCAAACACATTATGAGGAAATTGGTTGGGGGGCAATTGATACCACTGTCCTTCTGTCTGCCTGTAAGGTTTTTAATCTGGAAACTCCAAGATAGGTCTCCAAGTTGTTGTTTGATTATATTGTCAGCGTTCTGGGAGCAAGAGGCCTATGTCTGTCACTCATATATCTCTTGATTTTTTTTTAATGAAAGTGCCACACCACATCTTGTATGAAAGAAATCGCAATCAGGCAGTGCTTAAATTAATATGCATTGGGGAATGCAGTCGCACAGCTGCAGAGCTGTGGACCCCTATGCAGGGCCAGTTTTATCAATGCTGTCTCCACTAATCCTGGAGCCAGGGTAGGACATGTGCAATAACGGTGATAACCTGGTGGCAGCTCTACGCCAGGGAAACGTCACATGTGTATTCCATGGCTCACATCAACCTTGTTGTACAGAAATTTCTAGGGCACTATTCTGACCTGTATGTGCTGCTGCAGAAAACACAGTTGATGTGTGCTCACTTTTTAAAATGGAAATGCCAGGGAACATGCTGTTTGTTGCATGGACCATACCTTCCTGCTGTTTAAATACACTATGGGGAAATATGGGAGGGCGGCTTTGATGCCATTGTCCTGCTGTCTGCCTGAAATGTTTTTAAATATCAGGACTCTAAGAGGGGTCTCCAAGTTGTGTCTTATCTGTACTGGCAGAGGTATGAGAGCACTAGCCCTATACTTGTCTCATTCACCTCTATATTTCTTATGTCAACAGTCTAACAATCTAATGGCTAAGCCAAAACAGTGGTATTGCAGTGTAAAACATATTTTTGCTCTTTTGATAGCTTAAAAGCTTTGAAAAGGTACTTTCTCTGGCATACGTTTGGCCTCAGGTTGAATCCAATGGGGTTTGAAAAGGTTCAAAAAGGTTCAGCGTTCAGTTTGGAGAATGGTTCGGTGTTACATCTCGTGGCTCTCCTGAGGCAAGGACTGAGGCAGTCTCCCATTCCTTGCCTGCCATGAGCACTCCTGCTCAGCAGCGCCGAAGGTCTGCCAGACTGCGCAGTGTGCAGGAGATACCTTCTCAGAGAGGCAGCAGAAGGGTGACACCTAGTGGTTCTCCTGTTACAAGGAGTGAAGCGGTCTCCCATTACTGGCCTGCCGCAGACTCTCCTGCTCAGCGGCCCCGAAGGTCTGCGAGGCTGCGCAATGTGCAGAGGTTTACTGCTCAGGGAAGCAGTGAGATTCCCGTTATCTCTCCACATTGTGAGACCGAGGATCCCGCCTCTATTTCCCAGAGGCAGGAGGGTGAGCATGTGCAATGCGTGGTGGGTCCTGATTCGCTCACTGACGTCACACGGCTTGATGACAAGGCTGGTGACGTGGTGAATCCTGACTGGCCAGGCTGGGACGTCGTGGACCCTGATTGGGTCAAGTCCGTCATCTCCGCCTCGCGCCCGCCCTCGGGTGGAGCTGCACCTCCTTAAAAGCTCCCCCTGCCATCATGGTGGCGCGCGACCGTCCTTCTATGTTTGGATGTCTGGCAGCGTGCTGCCACGCCACTGCTCAGGCATTACTGTCTCTTGTGGGCTTGGCCCTTGCTGCTCCGGCAGTACCTCGTTTGCAGGCCGTGTTCCTGCCTTGCTGCTCCGGCAGTACCCCCGTCAACAGGCCGTGTTCCTGTCCCAGGTGAGCTCCTCAAGTCTCCATTGGACTCACCTGGTTATTGAAAGCACACGTGCGTGGGCACCTCTGTGCTACCCTCGTGCCATATTCTCGTGACTTCCACTGGCACACGTGCGTGGGCACCTCTGTGCTTCCCCGTGCAACAGGTACACCGAGCCGTGAGATCTGTGGCATACAACCCTCACGGGTTAGGGCAGATCGGTGTACATAGATCGTCTGTGACATTCCAGACGATCGCTAGCAGCAACCCGCTCACTCTTCACCCACCATAGCGGCGGTCCCTTACACCGCACAGTGGACCTTGACCGGCGGAAGCAGTCCATTTCCCATCTTGGCACGCTTCCCCGGGTCCCCCTCGTAACAGTTCGGTGAACATAGCGTTTGTTCGGTAAGGCTCGGTGAAGTGAACTTTGAAATCTTTGCTCATCTCTAGTGATGTAGACACATACTTTTTCCAGTGGGCTGTATAGCATCAGTTTTAGATATGTAGTTGCCAAATAGTTGGGTCCAATAAAAGCTTTAATTATATACAACACTTAATACTAATGTAGCTGCAATCATGTATTTTTTTGAAGTCATGTTTTAATTTTTTTAGCTGCGCACATTGCTTGATCACTATTATAACAGATAAGATCACTGTTTTGTCAGTAATATAAAGATACCCATATTTAAAATTGATAGGTTTTTGGATTGATGATGTTGTCTCTGCATTTGTTCCTTTATTTTTAGTGAATGAGTGCTTACTGTCACTGGCAATACTATTTAATCTAACAACAGGAATACAATATTCTATAAACATTGTAGGATTTTGCTAAGAATTCCTAAGATATTGAAAGCCAGTCTGGCTGCCAGGTAAGGGGACTTATAGCTGCAATGCCCCTCTGGGAAATATTCAAATTGTCTCTCCAGTAAAGGAGACAAACTCTAGCACAGCGCCACCTATTGGAAGTAGCGATCCTAAAAGTCACAAGTGGATTTTCGACAATCCTTTGCAATATGACTCAGGATATATAAGCCAGATCAGAATCCCAATTTGCAGACACGGTGTTTCGGGGTGCTTGCCCCTCGTCAGTGCAAAGTATGGGGGGTGTCTGATCTGGCTCATGAGAAAGCTATGTGGGGACCACGGGGGAACACTATTCTCCTTAAGGAGACTTTGCAAGCCAGTCTGGCTGCCAGGTAAGGGGACTTATAGCTGCAATGCCCCTAAAATTCCACGGGGGAACACTATTCTCCTTAAGGAGACTTTGCAAGCCAGTCTGGCTGCCAGGTAAGGGGACTTATAGCTGCAATGCCCCTCTGGGAAATATTCAAATTGTCTCTCCAGTAAAGGAGACAAACTCTAGCACAGCGCCACCTATTGGAAGTAGCGATCCTAAAAGTCACAAGTGGATTTTCGACAATCCTTTGCAATATGACTCAGGATATATAAGCCAGATCAGAATCCCAATTTGCAGACACGGTGTTTCGGGGTGCTTGCCCCTCGTCAGTGCAAAGTATGGGGGTGTCTGATCTGGCTCATGAGAAAGCTATGTGGGGACCACGGGGGAACACTATTCTCCTTAAGGAGACTTTGCAAGCCAGTCTGGCTGCCAGGTAAGGGGACTTATAGCTGCAATGCCCCTAAAATTCCACGGGGGAACACTAATATCCTGAGTCATATTGCAAAGGATTGTCGAAAATCCACTTGTGACTTTTAGGATCGCTACTTCCAATAGGTGGCGCTGTGCTAGAGTTTGTCTCCTTTACTGGAGAGACAATTTGAATATTTCCCAGAGGGGCATTGCAGCTATAAGTCCCCTTACCTGGCAGCCAGACTGGCTTGCAAAGTCTCCTTAAGGAGAATAGTGTTCCCCCGTGGAATTTTAGGGGCATTGCAGCTATAAGTCCCCTTACCTGGCAGCCAGACTGGCTTGCAAAGTCTCCTTAAGGAGAATAGTGTTCCCCCGTGGTCCCCACATAGCTTTCTCATGAGCCAGATCAGACACCCCCATACTTTGCACTGACGAGGGGCAAGCACCCCGAAACACCGTGTCTGCAAATTGGGATTCTGATCTGGCTTATATATCCTGAGTCATATTGCAAAGGATTGTCGAAAATCCACTTGTGACTTTTAGGATCGCTACTTCCAATAGGTGGCGCTGTGCTAGAGTTTGTCTCCTTTACTGGAGAGACAATTTGAATATTTCCCAGAGGGGCATTGCAGCTATAAGTCCCCTTACCTGGCAGCCAGACTGGCTTGCAAAGTCTCCTTAAGGAGAATAGTGTTCCCCCGTGGAATTTTAGGGGCATTGCAGCTATAAGTCCCCTTACCTGGCAGCCAGACTGGCTTGCAAAGTCTCCTTAAGGAGAATAGTGTTCCCCCGTGGTCCCCACATAGCTTTCTCATGAGCCAGATCAGACACCCCCATACTTTGCACTGACGAGGGGCAAGCACCCCGAAACACCGTGTCTGCAAATTGGGATTCTGATCTGGCTTATATATCCTGAGTCATATTGCAAAGGATTGTCGAAAATCCACTTGTGACTTTTAGGATCGCTACTTCCAATAGGTGGCGCTGTGCTAGAGTTTGTCTCCTTTACTGGAGAGACAATTAAGATATTGAATTGTTTTTGTATTTTTTTTATTTATTGTGGTTTTTAATACACTGAATACTTTATGGTAGAATTAGAACACCACAACAAAAGGGGCAATTTTCTTTTACAATCACTATTGACAATTTATAATTATTTATGACATGTAATTAGTAAATTTAAAGAGATCATGCTAAAATACCACATTTCGGTTCACACTTTCCAGCTAGTGAGATCAAATTCGGTAAAGATAGATAGAAAGAAGATAGATAGATAGATAGATAGATAGATAGATAGATAGATAAAGGATAGATTTCAAAATATTGACTGATTCATAATAACGCCTTAAAGTAGTTTCCTATTTCTTTCTTTCCAAACATCTTAAACATAGTCAGCTAAGCCCTTATAAGCCCTTATAATTATCTATCCTATTTGTGACAAGCATGGTCTAATCAGTCTCTTAGGGAGTTACCCTGCAGATCATGGAGAAGAGAGTCTGAAGTGTTCTTCAATTCTTTTATCAACCTATTTTGGCGGCAGCATAAAAATGTCAACATGTTATTATGGAGAATACCAAAACTATAAATAAGATGAAGGACACGTGACCTGTTAAAATTATTAAAAACATCTAATGAGCAAGCTTTAATACATGAAAAAAAATCAGTTATGTAAAAACTATAAGATATAGTTTACTGTAATCCCATATTAAAAGATTAGAAACAACATCTGAAGAAATCAGAGAGAGTCTAATTGAGGTTCTCGGCTTTAATCCTTTGAGTAGACTCCCTCTTGGTTAGGAAGATCTGTCAGTGAAGAGTCAAGGGACTTCTTTAAAAAGAGTAAACTGCAAGGGATGGACATACGGTATATTTTATGACCTTAACAAGAGGGAGATGGTCTTATTTGCTAAAATGGATATGTACAGTGCACATAATGATGTGTATTTCAAAGTGAATTAATGACAGAAAAATATGACATTTCATAAGCAAAAAGTTAAAATTACAATTTAATAATTTACGGTTTAATTATTTCATTTTTTTTCTTTTTTAAATGGAAATGTAAATATGCGAATGCACAGTACAATATAGGTGTTTTGTCGTGTAACACCTGCACTGGAAGCTATGTATACAGAGACAACAGCTGTTGGAGTCCCAAGGAATAATGAAGTGAGTCAATTCAGCAGCCTTGATCACTAGTGAAATCCACCTGAAGGAGTACTTTCCATCAGTCATAGCCGTGCCATTAAAACATGGGTAGTAATTCAAGATTACCTGGTCTGTGAGGCCTGCAGTAGAGCTAAGCACACAGACTAAGAGGTCTAGTGAATACTTACCATACTCCTGCTTGCGACAAGCCAGAGGAAACAGCTGCTACTTTTGATGTGGTTGTAGCACCACTCGAGAAGCAAGTCAACCAGTTTGCATAGATGAGGCCTGAAGGGTCCTACTATCATCTGAGAATCTTTTCGGGTGTCACTTTGTTCCCATCTGGTGAATAAGTGTAAGATAATTGGAAAGTTTTGCCTGGCAGTATGTAGAAGATTGACAGTGCACCGATGCTGTAAAGAAACAGAGAACTGTGGAAAGTCTGAAAGGTCCTGCCATGGAAGTGGTACATACTGCTTGGCAAAGCCAGCCACAGATGTCCTATCAAGACTACATGGTTGCCCCAAAAGATGCTTTTGGATCCCCAGAGGATGCCACCAACCTCTTGTATAAACTCCGCACCACCTACCAGAAAATGTTCACTTATCTTTATAGACTAGATAAGCTGTTGCATAAAATATTATCTTCGGGTGGACTTAGCCTTAAATAAGTTGACCATTGTCATCTGGAACAAGTGCTATGGGTGGCTCTGACCTGTGATCCCATTGCTCAACAACTGAGGTGATATATTAAAGAGCAGATTCCCAGTTCCTTCCATCAGTTGCTTGAGGAACTTGCAACAAGAGGAAGCTATTCTAGCAGCTAGAAAGCAGACCATCAAGCAAGTAGCTGCTGTTGTCTTAAATCCCAAGCTTAAGGCCGCTTTACACGCTGCGACATCATTCAAGCGATCTCGTTGGGGTCACGGACTTTGTGACACACATCTGGACGCTTTAGCGATGCTGTTGCCTGTGACACCTTTGAGCCATTTTGCATTGTTGCAAAAATGTGCAAAATGGCTCATCGGTGACATGGGGGTCCATTCTCGAATATCGTTGCTGCAGCAGTAACAATGTTGTTCCTCGTTCCTGCGGCAGCACACATCGGTACGTGTGACACCGCAGGAACGAGGAACCTCTCCTTAACTGCCTCTCGCCCGCAATGCGGAAGGAAGGAGGTGGGCGGGATGTTCGTCCCGCTCATCTCCGCCCCTCCGCTTCTATTGGGTGGCGGTTCAGTGACGCAGCTGTGACGTCGCTGTGACGCTGAATGAACCGCCCCATTAGAAAGAAGGTGGTTCGCCGGTCACAGCGACATCGCAGGGCAGGTAAGTAGTGTGACGGGTCTGGGCGATGTTGTGCACCACGGGCAGTGATTTGCCCATGTCGCACAACGGACGGGGGTGGGCACCTACGCTAGCGAGATCGGTCAAGATATCGCAGCATGTACAGCAGCCTTTAGTCATCTAGAGGAACAACTCTTATAGTTACTTGAGAAGCAAGGGGAACAGATTGCACAACTCCTAAATACCCAGGCTAGGAAAGTGGAGCGCAAAATTGTACTGTTAGTCTGCCAATGAAAGACAACAATAGCCTTTGAGATGAATGAGTGTTAGCCAGCATTGAATTGGTTATGTGGAGAAAGAGGGATGCTTTGTCTGTGGGAATCCTGAACACATGGCTCGACAGTGCTCAAAATGGTGGGTTTAAAGAAGTTTCCATCTTCCCCCCATTATGAGAAAAAGGCTGTCTGGAGATGAAGAGTTCTGTATTGGGCCCCCTTACAAATCAAAGGTTTATAGTACCGAGACTGAAGTCATGTTTCATCAAATCCGAGGAAGATTGATCCATCATTAGACAGTGCTCAATTTTTGGGAGGAAGAATCTGCACATTTGTCCTACCAGTTGGCTAAAGTGAATACCTGTAGTCTGCCACCATGGATGCAAAGATAGTTTAAACAGGCAGGTCATTCTGGATGAGTAGTTCAATTGTCCATGAAAAGGGCAGGAGGCCAGATTAGAAAGCTCTTTGGACAAAATATTCCGCTTTGCTCACTCGCCTTTTAGAGCCCTTAGTTGTAAGAAATAGGCTGCTGTATCAAGAGATTAAGTGTCATAACGGAGAAGTCTGCAGACCATTGATACTTCTCACTGTTTCAGAAGATGGCCAAGAGAATGCTGTATGATGAACATGGGGGGTACCTTGGGGTTAAAAAAAACACTGACTGTATAGGTGATTGATTCTACTGGCCAAGAATAAGAGCTGACATTAAGGACTAGTGTAAATTCTGCACATGATGTGTCCTAATGAAAATTCAACGTGGCAGAAAACTTTGAGAACAAGTTGTAAAAAACAAAAATGGAAGTGGGATCTCCAAACCTATCCTTGTCAGCTTCTACTATAACTGAACATCCAATTGCATCAGCCACAAATCCCATGACGTTCTCAGTCAAGCAAGGACTCAGAATTATCAATTGAAGAGGTGACTGTCATGGACCTGAGCCTGGAAGTCAAAAGTTGGGGTTCAATGAGGAGGTCCCTGTAGTACACAAAATGTCCTAACTGGGACAAGAGGCCCCCAATGATACTAACATATGGCCAGATGAGGCATATTTCCAAAGTAGTACACCTCTATTTCATAGGTCATGAGAGTAACTTGCATGTGACTGGATGTTGTGTTAGTCATGATGCTTTACCAAAAGATTGTATTTCAGGTAGTGAGTCAATATTTTTTGCTTTGATCATACAGCGACTAACCAGGTGGAGAGTATAACACCTGTAGTGAAAACTATGACTGCTGGAGTCTCACAGACATTCACAGTAACAAATATTAATGCTTCTCTTGGTGCACTGCCCAGGACTACAACTTCCAGCAGACATTGCTCCTCTATGCATCACAGGAGAGGAGCATTAGCAGAAGAAGGGACTACTTTGCTGAACAGGTTGGAGAAGGGTAGAGTTAGATGCAGACAGGAAGATGTATACAATCCATCGATTGCAGACTTACAGTAGTGTCTGATCCTGCAGAGCAGAGGATAAAGACACAGAGCAGATGTAGAAACATGGCACTCAAGGTAAATGTGAATAGTAGTCTTTTATTGTAGTACCAGCACAAGCACAGACGTTTCAGTCAAAGAACTTCATCCGTGTGCGTGCAGGGGGTCCTCAGAAGGTAGAGCAACCTGGCAACTGGTGTAGTCAGCTGTACATCGCTGTTTATGTGGCAATGCAAGGTTCCTGCTATGCCCAGGTGCCAGCCGCGGTTTTTGGTTGTGCCTCAGGTCATCCAGCTGGCTGCTTCTTCCTCTGCGTCAAAGTGTGGAGAGGCGGCTAGGGCGCATGCGCGTGCCGATTTGCCCCAGCCTGAGCCTAAAGGCCCTGTCACACACAGAGATAAATCTTTGGCAGATCTGTGGTTGCAGTGAAATTGTGGACAATCAGTGCCAGGCTTGTGACTTTGTACAAATGGAACAATATGTCCATGATTTCACTGCAACCACAGATCTGCCAAAGATTTATCTCTGTGTGTGACGGGGCCTTTATTCCAGTGTTTTGCCTAGTGAGCATGCTCAGCCTGTTAGTTCCATTCCTGAGGCTAAGGCCTCAGTTTAGGCTACTGAGCATGCTTACACACTTAGCGTGAAAAGCCTCTTTGCCCAGGTGCTTGGACTTCATGCTGTGTCCAAGTCCTCTGTTGTGCCTACTGAGCATGCTCAGCCTGATAGTCTTATTTCTGAGGCTAGGTCTGTTGTTCAGGCTACTGAGCAGTCTCAGGCACTTAGTACATCATCTGAGGCTAAGACCGGTGAGGACTTCACTGGGCATGTCCGTGAGGTGGCAGGAACTGATAGGAGGGTCAGCGGCAGGTTTCCTAATGATGTGACCACTCCGGACTGGCTCAAAGAGGCCCACTCCTATGACCAGGCACTTCATCATTGGTCATCAGACGATGACTGGTAGGCTGTTTGGGGCAGTGCTGCGTTTGTGTCATCAGTGACATAGAGGTTTCGGATAGGCCGCTAGTGACATCACTGATGATGTGGCACTCCGCTATATGGTGACACCATTGTGGTTCGCACTTGGGTTGGGGCGGATGTAGTTGTTAAAGGGGCCTAGAGAGCACACCAGTTCCAGTTCGGCCGTAGCAGCCCAGTGGTGTTAACTGGGCTGTGTCTGCTGCACTGACTGTCCAGGTGTGCCCCCCTACATGCACTGACAGTCATTACCAGGACCCTCTGTGATGCTAACAGTAGAAGTCCTGATCTCGGTGTGTGTGGGCCCTGTGGAGTTAACAGGGTTCACAGTTATCCTGACTATATTTGTGAGCCACCTAGCTCTGTATTATGCACCTGACCTTTGGGTTGCCAGCAGCAGTTTACCATCACTTCACTGCGCACCCCGACTGGCGATTGGGAGATTTACTACCTTTTCCTAATCTGTCAGTCCCCCTGTAACAATTGTCCTGTTGTCTGCCTGCAATGTTTTTAAATCACACAAGACTCAAAGATGGGTCTCCAAGTTGTGTCTTGTCTGTAATGGCAGCCCTATACCTGTCTCTCATCCACCTCAATGTTTCATATGTCAATAGTCTAGGAAGCTAATGAATATGCCAAAACAATGAGGCTGCACTGTAACACATATTTTTGCTGTTTTGGAAGCTTTTTGATCCCCCTAAAGGTGTTCTCTCTGCCTTAGGTTTGGCCTTCCATTGAATCCAATGGTGTCTGAAAATCTTTGGCATTTGGTAAGGCTCGACGAACAGAACTTTAAAAGGTTCACTCATCTCTACTAGTGACCACTGCAACATTCAGAATGGCACTTATGTGCAATCCTGGCTGTTTAACCCATGCTGTGGGCTCAGTGACCGCACATGTAAAGACTTTGCCAGAAAGAGATTGATCCCTCTCTCCCAATAGTACCCCAGCAGCATGAACACAGAGTGCCAATGGGTAGCCATGAAAGCTGAATTACTAGTAGAGAGGCTCGAGTTCGGTTCGTCGAACGGAGGCCCCGTTCGAGAACTGTTCGATGAACCATTCAACGAACCTCTCGAACCCCATTGAAAACAATGGGAGGCAAGCACAAACACATAAAAACACATTATAAATGTACACATACAGTTAATAAAGATTGCCATAACACTTACCGGTTCCCGCGATGCATCCTGCACTCTGTCTCCTGCCGCTATTCCTTCCGATGATCGCTGTGTCCTCCCGTTAACCAGCACTGATGACTAGACCTATCGTGACGTCAAAATAGCATGTGACCAGTCACATGTCTGTTATCTCATTGGCTACAGACTGGTCACATGGCTTTGATGTCATGCTAGGCTCTGTCAGTGCATCTCTCCAGTACGCAGTGATCGTTTGTGTATCTCCATGTACCGGCAACATGCTCTGGCACACGGTCGACTCCCCGTTCTGCTTCCCCATTCCGTTATTCACCGGCTGTCACAGCCGGTCAATAACGGAGATCACCGTTGCTATAGCAACGCGCCTGTCAGTGGTGACGTCACCGTTAACAGCACGTCTGATCACTCACACAGTGAAAAGACTGCACGGGAAGCAGCACCGTCTTCTTCCAATGCCGCGCTGCTGATGTAGCAGAGCTGAATGTGTTGAAAAAGAAAGGAGACAGAACAGCAGGATTGTGGAGGGATAAGAGGGAGTAATAAACATGGAGTCTCTAATGTGTCTGTCTGTGTATTTATTTCTATTAAAGTATTTTTTCTCTGTGTGGTGTCTTTTTTTAACCCTTTATTGGAGATTCTTAATGGCCGGGTCAAACTTGCCTGACATTAAGAATCTCTGACTTAATACTAGCTAGTAAAACAAAGCTAGTATTAACTAATGATTATCCAGCAAGCCACCCGGCTCCAGGGCTGTTGGAAGAGTTGGATACAGCGCCAGATGATGGCTCTTCTATAAAAGCGCCATTTTCTGGGGCGGCTGCGGATTGCAATTCGCAGCAAAGACGCCCAGAAACCTCGGGCTAAACTGTGCTGCGGATTCCAATCCCCAGCTGCCTAGTTGTACCTGGCTAGACACAAAAATATGGCGAAGCCCACGTCACTTGTTTTTTAATTATTTCATGAAATTCGTGAAATAATTAAAAAAAACGGGTTTCCCTATATTTTTGGTTCCCAGCCGGGTACAAATAGGCAGCTGGGGGTTGGGGCAGCCTGTTGGTGCCTGCTGTACCTGGCTAGCATACAAAAATATGGCGAAGCCCATGTCATTGTTTTGGTGGGCAAAAAACTCCTGCATAAAGTCCTGGATGGAGTATGCTGAGTCTTGTAGTTCTTGCAGACAGACAGCAGCTGCAGAACTACAAGGCTCAGCATACTCCATCCAGGACTGTATGCAAGAGTTTTTTGCCCCCCCAAAAAAATTATGTGGGCTTCGCCATATTTTTGTATGCTAGCCAGGTACAGCAGAGAGTAGTAGATTGAGGGTTTTCAAGCCGCGCCAATGACCAGCCGATATTAAGGTAGTAGATTAATGTTGCTTTTTATTCCATATACAGGTCAACGCGTTTCGGAAGGCACCCCTTCCTTCTTCAGGACCAACTGGCAAGAAAACATCAAATGAGATTTGATGTTTTCTTGCCAGTTGGTCCTGAAGAAGGAAGGGGTGCCTTCCGAAACGCGTTGACCTGTATATGGAATAAAAAGCAACATTAATCTACTACCTTAATATCGGCTGGTCATTGGCGCGGCTTGAAAACCCTCAATCTACTACTCTCTGTTATCTGTCTACCGAGGGACCGCTGCCGGGGCTTGGAGTTATCTACATACATGCTGTTATAGGAGTTGTGACTGTCACAACCCCTATAGGTGAGTAGTACCATTTATCTCTCTCTCCCCCGTTGCTACCGGGGTAAGACCCTATTTGCGCTTCTCTTTTCCATAGTTTATCCTCAGCCAGGTACAGCAGGCAGCTACGGGCTGCCCCCAACCCCCAGCTGCCTATTTGTACCCGGCTGGTAACCAAAAATATAGGGAAGCCCTTTTTTTATTATTTCATGAATTTCATGAAATAATTCAAAAACAAATGATGTGGGCTTTGCCATATTTTTGTGTCCAGCCAGGTACAACTAGGCAGCTGGGGATTGGAATCCGCAGCACAGTTTAGCCCGAGGTTTCTGGGCGCCTTTGCTGCGAATTGCAATCCGCAGCCGCCCCAGAAAATGGCGCTGGGGATTGGAATCCACAGCACAGTTTGGCCTGAGCTTTCTGGGCCCTTCTGCTGTGAATTGCAGTCCGCAGCCGCCCCAGAAAATGGCGCTTTCATAGAAGCGCCATCTACTGGCGCTGTATCCAACTCTTCCAGCAGCCCTTGTGATGGATGGCTCGCTGGGTAATAATAGGGTTAGGGCTAGCTGTATATTATCAACTGGCCCTAAGCCCGAAATTCATGGTGTCATGCCAATATTAGACATGGCCACCATGAATTTCTAGTGCCGCTAAAAAGAACCACAACACACAGAAAAATATTTTTATTATAAATAAAACACAACACAATTAGTGACTCCATCTTTGTTAAAATAAAGAACCCCCCCCTCCACAGTAATCCTGGGTCAATGGTCCCGCGCCATCCAATCCAGATCCAATATCATCTGATCGGTTTGCTGGAAGGCAAAGCGATCAGATGATGTGTAAGGTTCAAGGGCCTGAATCACATTACACCGCAGCTGATTCTATAAATGGCTTTTATACAATCAGCTGATGCATCAGTGCAAAAAAAAAAAAAACAAACTACACACTTCAGTGCAGACTCCTGTCCGACAGCATCAGCTGATAGTTTATCCGGGCGGTAAAAAGCCGGCCTCACCGCTCGACTTATAGTGTCAGCTGATTCCATCAGGTGACCACATCAGCTGATCATCGCCAGGTCTGAGAAAGAGAGAGAAAAAAGAGAGAGAGAGAAAGAAGAGAGAGAGAGAAAGAAGAGAGAGAAAGAGAGAAAGAAGAGAGCGAGAGAAAAAAAGAGAGAGAGAGAAAGAAGAGAGAGAGAGAAAGAGAGAAAGAAGAGAAAGAGAGAAAGAAGAGAGAGAGAAAGAAGAGAGAGAGAAAGAAGCAAAAGAGGAGAAGGAAGAGAGAGAGAGAAGGAAGAGAAAGAGAGAAAGAAGAGAGAGAGAAAGAAAAGAGAGAGAGAAAGAGAGAGAGAAGAGAAAGAGGAGAAAAGATAAAGAAGAGAAAGAAAGGAGAGAAAGGAGAGAAAGAAAGGAGAGAGAGCAAGGAGAGAGAGAGAAAGGAGAGAAAGAAAGGAGAGAGAGAGAGAAAGGAGAGAGAGAAAGGAGAGATAGAAAGAAAGGAGAGAGAGAAAGGAGATAGATAGAGAGAGAGAGTGCGCTCACAGCTGATGTCCGGCTCCTCCCCTCAGTGCATAATTAAATTATAATTATAAATATATTTTAAATATAATTTATAATTAAAAATAAAAAAAATTCTTTACCGGGTCTAGAACTCGCAAACTTATGCTTCTTAGGTGAGCACTGTAGCCACTCAGCTATTGCCTCTAATGTGAAAGATAAGCAGATTTGGTAATCTTGATGTCTGGATTGCCGAAGTCTCAGCTGACCACGTGATTCACTTGATTGCTACGTGGAGCTCATACAGTGCACTCGTGTTCTGTAGCAGAGATGACAGTGTCGTGTGGATTACGTCGGACCTGGAGGGGTATTGGAGGATTTTAATAAAAGCGTGAAACTGTGTTTTTTTGTCTTTTATTCCAAATAAAGGATTTTTCGCAGTGTGTGTTTATTTACTTTCACTTTATAAATAGATAATAATTATAATTTAAAATTAAAAATAAAAAAATAAAAAATAAATTCTTTACCAGAACTCCCGCTTTATCCAGTAGTCTAGTGCCTCTAATGATATAGATATGCAGATTTGGTAATCTTGAAGTCTTCAGTGCTGACTGAAGTCTCTGCTAACCGCGTGAGTCACTTTATTGCTACGGTGCTACTACATCCTCAGGGAGCAGAGCTGAAAGTGTCGTGTGGATTATTTCTGACCTGGAGGGGTATTTTTGGGATTAATAAAGGGGTGAACCAGGGTGTTTTTTGTCTTTTATTACAAATAAAGGATTTTTCGCGGTGTGTGTTTCTTTACTTTACTTTAACTTTCAGTTTAATAATGAAAGGTATCTCGGGGAGACTCCTGGCATGATTAAACTCATTATTACCCTGATTGCCACCGCACCAGGGCAATTCGGGATGAGCTGGGTGGAGTCCCCCGGGACTGTCGCACCTAATGGATGCAGCTATTCCGGGCCGCTGCTGGGTGATATTGTTAGGGTAGTGGGCTCCCGATAATGTGGAGCTCTCCATCCTGACAATACCAGCCTCCAGCCGTGTGGCTTTATCCTGGCTGGTATCAAATATGGGGGAAACCGCATTTTTTTTTTATTTATTTATTTTACTGCACGATATAGACCCGCCCACCGGCGGCTGTGATTGGTTGCAGTGAGACAGCTGTCACTCAGCGTGGGGGCGTGTCTGACTGCAACCAATCATGGGCACCAGTGGGCGAGGAAAGCACGGAATAACTAATTGACTAATGAAGTGGCAGCCATTTTCTAAGGAGGAAAAGACACAGCAGATTTGTGACAGATGTGGAGCGAGACGCCCGTGATCGGTGAGTAGGAAAGGGAGAGGGATTGTGCTGGAGACGCAGGACGCATGCAGATAGCAACATGTGCACGTAGCCTTATAAAAGCCATGTTTTTGGTGATTGAACCGTTCTCGAACGTAACTCGAGCTGTCGAGCTTTTAGTAACCAGCTCGAGTTCGATCTCGAACACCCCCCAAAATCCCTCGAACATGAAATTGGCGAACCTCGAACATGTCTAGTCTCGAACACCCCCCAAAATCACTCGAACATGAAATCGGCGAACCTCGAACATCGCTCATCTCTAATTACTAGCAATGATTTTCATGTCTGCTATAGGCAGCAGTCTATCAGATCCAGAGGCAGGGCCTGATAGGCTACATGTCAGTCAAACACTGATAGGCTTAGTAATGTATTGTAAAACTTGTATAGTGTATTATCAATATAACCAAAGTCCATTTGTGTGATTTGTAAGTATTGTAAAAAAAAGTGCTTTTATGTTTTAAAAAAAATATATAATTATAAAAAAAATCCTAACTCCAAGCTTTAAGAATAAAATTGGCTTATTTATATAAATATCTTTAGACCTAATGACAACAGCAAGGTTAGCAGAGTAATGTGGAGTGGTGCTGAAGCTGCCAAAGACGGGTTTGTTGATGAATGCATTTAATACTACTTGGGATCATTCTGAGATTGCATAGAGGAACCACATTCATCTCCCTTCTTTGTTTTTTCCCCAGTTTCTGCAATCCATGGATCTGCAGCACAGGTCTCCTAATAATCCTATACTATCATATTGTGTTGTGCATTACACAATTACTCCAGGGAAGTGCATCACTATAAGGTTTCGCTCACATCTGTGTTTAAAAAAATTGGTCAAAGTTGTCATGCGTATGTGATTAGATATGTCATGTAAATGTGCAATATTTTATCTCGCCCAGCATCTGTATGACGTGCATATGCCATCCGTATGCAATGCGTTTTAAAAACTTATATCTGACCACTTGTGTGGGGGTGAACTATTCCTACTTATGTCAGACGTATTGTTAAGGGATGAGCGAATGTATTCGCCACCATTCGGTATCCGACGAATAAAATAATATCTGCTCCGATACTTTCATTTTCATTTCTGAGTTCCTGGGTCCTGTGTTTCCAACCAATGAACACATCTGATGTTGCTTGCTCTCACAGTAACGACGCAGCCATCTTTGTTATGGTGTTACTTTGATTGGCTTGGCCGCACAGCGGCATCTATATACACGTTGCCGCAGCTTCCGGGAACGATGCATATATAGTCCCCACTGCTCCGGCTTTAAGCTGTGTACACACACCCTAGGCATTTTAGAACTTTTGCTCTTTGATTTTACCTACTATCTATTCAATAACTGTTTTAAAGTTTTTGGAATAAAATTCGATTTTAGAAGAACGGACGCTGGATATTTTCTTTATATATTGTTATGCTGGAGTCTCCCTGGATCCGTGACGGCTGCTCTTCTAAGAGACGGGTGAGCTGACTACACCATTTTTTCTAGGTGTCTGTTTGTAACTCAATAAAGTCTTACTGTAGTATGGTATATTACCCTGTGTTGTCTGAGTAGTGTTCTGCAAACAGGGAAGGAGAATGGTCTTTCAGTGGGATGAGCCTCAGTCCATGCGGTATTTCTAATTACAGCTAGGCCAGTGGATGAGAGCACTCCTGATCTTCGTGTCATCATAATAGATTCAATCTATACATCACATTACTGTAATACCCAGGCCAAATATCAGGCTTTCAGGCAATTAGACTCTGAACTGTAGCTTCTAAACTGGCTTATTCCACAACCCTGTCAGATCTTTAGCATTCACCTGGTTTAAGCTCAGCACTAGAGATGAGCGAACCAGTCGTGGTTCGGCTCGAGTTCGGTTCGTCGAACGGAGGTCTCGTTCGAGTTCAGTTCGGCGAACGTTCGACGAACCGAACTCGAACTGCATAGGAAACAATGGCAGGCAATCACAAACACATAAAAACAACTAGAAAACACCCTCAAAGGTGTCCAATAGGTGACAACAACTCACAACACAATACAAACACATGGGAAAGTGACAAGGCCATATACTCATGCGAAAACAAAAGAGCTGGACAAGGAAAAAGAGGAGGAGACACAGATATAGGCATGGCACGCCCTTCTAAAATCATGTAAAACACCGCAAGGTGACTCCAAGCGGAGTCTCCCTTTTTTCCAAAAATTGGGCCACACACACCCACCCCTTCAGTGGCAGCAGTTGTGCCCCAGTTGTACACTTCACAGCTAGATTTGCATCAAGCACATTCAAAAATACGCCATTCTTAACCGTCCCCAGGATGACACCGGGGTAGGTAGCAAAGTCTTTGCTTAACCATGACTTGTTCATCTTGGCTCCTTTTAAAAAACACAGCAAGCAAGGGTTACTCCAAGTGGAGTCTCCCTTTTTTTCCAAAAATTGGGCCCCACACACACCCACCCCTTCAGTGGCAGCAGTTGGGCCCCAGTTGTACACTTCACAGGTAGATTTGCATCAAGCACATTCAAAAATACGCCATTCTTAACCGTCCCCAGGATGACACCGGGGTAGGTAGCAAAGTCTTTGCTGAAGTATGACTTGTTCATCTTGGCTCCTTTTAAAAAACACAGCGAGCAAGGGTTACTCCAAGCGGAGTCTCCCTTTTTTTCCAAAAATTGGGCCCCACACACACCCACCCCTTCAGTGGCAGCAGTTGTGCCCCAGTTGTACACTTCACAGGTAGATTTGCATCAAGCTCATTCAAAAATACGCCATAATTAACCGTCCCCAGCATGACACCGGGGTAGGTAGCTAAGTCTTTCCTGATACCAGCTCTGTTCATCTTGGATCATTTTTAAAAAGAATGTAAGCAAGGGTTACTCCAAGTGGAGTCTCCCTTTTTTCCAAAAATTGGGCCACACAGACAACCCATCAGTGGCAGCACTTGTGCCCTAGTTGCAAACAGGATGTTTTGATTTGCATTAAGCACATTCAAAAATACGCCTTAATTAACCGTCCCCAGCATGACACCGGGGTAGGTAGCAAAGTCTTTCCTGATCCCAGAGCTGTGCATCTTGCATCACTTTTAAAAAGAATGTAAGCAAGGGTTACTCCAAGCGGAGTCTCCCTTTTTTCCAAAAATTGGGCCACACAGACACCCCATCAGTGGCAGCACTTGTGCCCTGGTTGCAAACAGGATGTTTTGATTTGCATCAAGCACATTCCAAATCCACAAGCATTTACTCTCCCCAGGATGACACAGGGGTAGTAAATTCCTTGTGGATCCATGACTTGTTCATTTTGAGGAAGGTTAGTCTGTCCACATTGTCACTGGACAGACGCGTGCGCTTATCTGTCAGCACACACCCAGCAGCACTGAAGACACGTTCAGAGACAACGCTGGCAGCTGGACACGACAAAATCTCCAAGGCGTAACTGGAGAGCTCTGGCCATTTTTCAAGATTTGAAGCCCAAAATGAGCAAGGCTTCATTTGCAAAGTCATGGCATCAATGTTCATTTGGAGATACTCCTGTATCATCCTCTCCAGCCGTTGACTATGTGTCAGACTTGTTGTCTCTGGTGGCCTTGCAAAGGACGGTCTAAAAAAATTATGAAACGATTCAATAAAATTGCTGCTTCCAGCACCAGATACGGTGTTACTGGTACGGGTAGACTGTTGAAGATGACGAGACCGTCCCATGTTTGTCAAGTTACAACTGGGAGATTCACTCCCTGCACCTGCACGGTTGTTTGGTGGAAAAGCCGAGCTAAGATCGAGTAACAGCTTCTGCTGATACTCCTGCATAAGTGCGTCCCTTTCTATGGCTGGAGTTATGTCACAAAATTTGGATTTGTACCGGGTATCTAATAGTGTGGCAAGCCAGTAGTCATCATCACTTCTAATTTTGACAATACGAGGGTCATGTTGGAGGTAGTGCAGCAAGAAGGCGCTCATGTGTCTTGCGCAGCCATGCGGACCACGTCCACGCTGTGTTTGTGGCATAGAGGTGCTAACCGTTCTTTCTTCCTCTGACATCTCCCCCCAACCTCTTTCAACTGAAATTTGACCAAGGCCTCCCTCATCCGCTGAGTCTTCCATGTCCATGGACAGTTCGTCCTCCATTTCTTCATGTTCTCCTGCACCTTCCTCAACATTTCGCCTGCTACCATGCGCCCTTGTTGATCCCTGTCCCCCATGGTCCCATGCCTGCCGCGTTGGTGATGATGAACGTCTGGACCTTGGTGATGTTGTTGTGTCTTGCGCATATGAATCCTCCTGTAATTCCTCCCCTTCCTGTTGTCTCACCCCCTGACTCCGAATAGTGTTTAGCGTGTGCTCCAGCATGTAAATGACTGGAATTGTCATGCTGATAATGGCATTGTCAGCGCTAAACATATTCGTCGCCATGTCGAAACTGTGCAGAAGGGTGCATAGGTCCTTGATCTGAGACCACTCCATCAGGTTGATCTGCCCCACCTCTGCATCTCGTTGGCCCAGGCTATACGTCATGACGTATTGCACCAGGGCTCGGCGGTGCTGCCACAGTCGCTGTAACATGTGGAGAGTCGAATTCCAGCGTGTCGGCACATCGCATTTCAGGCGATGAACCGGCAGGCCGAAAGACTTCTGGAGCAATGCAAGTCGCTCAGCTGCGGCGGTTGAACGGCGGAAGTGAGCAGACAGTTTTCGTGCCCTGGTCAGAAGGCCATCTAGGCCGGGATAGTGTGTTAAAAATTGCTGGACAACAAGGTTCAACACAAGAGCCATACAAGGCACGTGTGTCACCTTGCCCAGGCGAAGGGCCGCACCCAGGTTTGCAGCATTGTCGCACACGGCCTTACCAGGCTGCAGGTTGAGTGGGGACAACCATTTATTAAACTCAGTCTCCAGAGCTGCCCACAACTGAGCCGCTTTGTGACTCCTATTTCCAAGACATGTCAAGCTAAAGACCGCCTGATGCTGTTGCACTCTGCTGCCAGCATAGTAATGAGGGGTGCGTGATTCCTTCTGCGCAGTGAGAACGCTGGTGGCCTGACCAGGCAGGCTTGGGGCGGAGGTGGAGGACCCAGATGAGGTGGAGGAGGCAGAAGCAGTGGCGGAACTTGGACAGACAGAGGATTGACACACAAGTCGTGGGGACGGCAAGACTTGTGCAGCAGACCCTTCACCATCTATCACCATAGTTACCCAGTGCCCAGTTAGCGACATGTAACGTCCCTGTCCATGCTTACTGGTCCAAGTATCGGTGGTGAAATGCACCCGTTGACACACAGAGTTTCTCAAGGAAGCGGTGATGTTGTGTGCGACATGCTGGTGTAGCGCGGGCACACCTTTCTTAGAGAAGTAGTGGCGACTGGGCATCTGGTACTGGGGCAGAGCGACAGACATAAGGTCTCTAAAATCCTGTGTGTCCACCAGGCGGAAAGGCAGCATTTTGGTAGCCAAGAGCTTACAGAGGGATAAAGTCAACCTCTTAGCTTTGTCATGGGTCGCAGGAAATGGCCTTTTATTTGTCCACATCTGAGGGACAGAGATCTGGCTGCTGTGTGTAGACGGTGTTGAGTAGGGTGTCCCTGGAAAAATGCAGCTTTGTGAGGAAAGTGCAGGCGTAGACATGATGTCGCCTTCATCCAACGTTGGTGCTATCGATGTCTGAGAGAGCTGTACACACGTACTTGTTTCCCCTTCCAAACCAACTGACGACCTACCAAGCAAACTGCCTGTTGCGATTACAGTGGTGGAAGTTGTGCATGGAAAACCAGGTGTGACAGCTGTCCCCACAGTCCTAGAAGATGAAGAGCGCACGGCGGATGCACTGGAAGGGGCAGGCGGTGGATGGTTCGCTCCGCTAGGCCACATTGCAGCACGGTGAGCTTCCCACCGGGACATATGATATTTATTCATGTGACGATTCATGGAAGAAGTTGTCAAACTGCTGAGGTTTTGCCCTCTACTAACAGAATCATGACAAATTTTACAGATCACATAATTTGGGCGATCTTTTGCTATGTCAAAAAAGGACCAGGCTAGGCAAGGCTTAGAGGGCATGCGACCTGCTGATCCACCCTGACTAGTGCTCAGAGGCACAGTGGTGGCTGAGGATGCAGTTGTAGACGTGCTACCAGTACTTCGACTCTGTCCAGGAAGGCGCAAGGTAACTTCGTCGTCAGTTGCATCCTCCTCCACCGTCTCTGTTGACCTCCTCGAGGGCCTGACTGTGGGTTGACAGTAGGTGGGATCTAGAACTTCCTCATCAATTGTTGTGTTTGCACTCCCCTCACCTTCAGACTGAGCCTCTTCTTGCCCTGACAGAATATTTAGGTTGTCATCCCAATCTGGCATCTGCATCTCATCGTCATCAGTATGCTCCTCATTGTCTATTACCACAGGTGTTTCAGTTTGTGAATAAGGGTCAACATTATGCTCAGAAACTTGGTCATCACGGCCTGAATCTGAGTCACAAAGGTTCTGGGCATCACTGCAGACCATTTCATGGTCTGTACTCACTGTAGTTTGGGAGCAGACCTCTGATTCCCAGGCTATAGTGTGACTGAACAGCTCTGCAGACTCAGCCATCTCAGTTTCACTATACTATGCAGGGCAGAAGGAGACTTCAGAGCTGTGAGAATGCAAGTGTGATTGGGCTGACAACTCAGAGGACTGGTGTTTTTTGGATGCGGTAGTTGAGGTGGCGGAGAGGGCACTTGTTGGACCACTTGAGATCCATTCAAGCATTTTCCTTTTTTGGCCATCATCTACCTTTGTTCCAGTTGTTCGTGTCCGTAAAAAAGGGAGCACATCGGATTGTCCATGGTAAGTAGTAGACATCTTACTTTTGCTGGAAGATGGTCTATCTTCAGCAGATGTTAATGGAGCTTTGCCACCTTCCCCACGGACAAACCCTTTTTTTCCTTTTCCAACACGCCTCTTCCCCTTTCCACCAGCATCTGTCATTTTGCCACTCATTTTGATTGCGACAAGATTGTGCACTTAAAATGTGGTAGTAAAAATTGAGAGGTGGTGTAGAATTCAGCGGTGGTCTAGCTTTATTAACAGCAGAATAAACAACAATAATTATCCCTGACAATGCAACTACGGCCCTTAAACTGGCAGCAGTGTTTGCTAGTATAATGGCTTAGTAACAATGAGTTTGAGTGTGCAATGCAAGCAGACGTGCTGCAAATATCTTTGCACTAGTGGGACGATACAGAAGTCCAACAGCCACGTTTAGGATGCCACTAAGTTTCCTTAGTGTTTGCTAGTATAACAATGAGTTTGAGTGTGCAATGGAAGCAGACGTGCTGCAAATATCTTTGCACTAGTGGGACAATACAGAAGTCCAACAGCCACGTTTAGGATGCCACTAAGTTTCCTCAGTGTTTGCTAGTATAATGGCTTAGTAACAATGAGTTTGAGTGTGCAATGCAGGCAGACGTTTTGCAAATATCTTTGCACTAGTGGGACAATACAGAAGTCCAACAGCCACGTTTAGGATGCCACTAAGTTTCCTCAGTGTTTGCTAGTATAATGGCTTAGTAACAATGAGTTTGAGTGTGCAATGCAGGCAGACGTGCTGCAAATATCTTTGCACTAGTGGGACAATACAGAAGTCCAACAGCCACGTTTAGGATGCCACTAAGTTTCCTCAGTGTTTGCTAGTATAATGGCTTAGTAACAATGAGTTTGAGTGTGCAATGCAGGCAGACGTGCTGCAAATATATTTGCACTAGTGGGACAATACAGAAGTCCAACAGCCACGTTTAGGATGCCACTAAGTTTCCTCAGTGTTTGCTAGTATAATGGCTTAGTAACAATGAGTTTGAGTGTACAATGCAGGCAGACGTGCTGCAAATATCTTTGCACTAGTGGGACAATACAGAAGTCCAACAGCCACATTTAGGATGCCACTAAGTTTCCTCAGTGCTTGCTAGTATAATGGCTTTGTAACAATGAGTTTGAGTGTGCAAAGGGTAGGAGGGTACAGTGCCAGGGTTGTGGGTCTGGGTAGAGGAAAGGAAGCCTCCCTTTCTATCCCTCCTAATGGGGAAATGCAGCGAGGAAATCCCTGACCTTAGCTGCACAGACGCTGTCATCTTGTGTAGCTGTTAAAATCTGTTTTCACTGCCCTGACTGTCACCTACGGCTCTGACCCTGCCGGTATTAGCCTTTAGAAGGGCTGAAAGAAACTTCTGTATAGCGCTGTGTATAGAGCGTACACAGCAGTATCAGAGACAGGAGCTACGCCAGCGGTGACTGACACCCAAACGCAGAAGAGATAATGGCGTCCGGACGGGCAGATACTCGTTTTTATAATGCAGGGACATGTGACATGGACATCCTATCACACATGCCGTTGCTTCTCTGGCTAAAAGTCCTCTTAGCTGTGTGTGTGTCTGGGATTGGCTGACATGCTGGCCCGCCACACTACATGCGCGCGCTTAGAGAAGGAAGACAAGGGAAAAAAAAATGGCGATCGCCATTATCCAAACAGCAGTGATCTGAATGCGCTGTTCCCGCACACTATACACTGAAATTTCATAATAGTGTGAGTCACAGAGTGACTTACACTATTACAGCGGAAAGCCAGGTAGTAATTAGCTTGTCTTTTTGCTCCTAGAACCATTCTCGAACGTATCTAGAACTATCGAGCTTTAGCAAAAAGCTCGAGTTCTAGTTCGATCTAGAACAGCCCCCAAAATCACTCGAGCCGCGAACTGGAGAACCTCGAACCGCAAACCGCGCTCAACTCTACTCAGCACCACTCCAGACTGTCATTATCAACAAGACCATAGCAGACGCCCCTTAAATAGTTTTCACCAAATATCACAAATAGTATGGGCAACATATTTTGCTGTAGATGTTATCTGTCAAAACAACTTAAACCACCCTTCTTCATACTCTGCCTATATAGTCCATATATTTGAAACATTCAAGGAATTAACTAAAAAAAATAAATAAATATAGACGACATGTAAATGTGTGGCTATTATCCATCATAAAAATCCTCTTTATTACAATATAGTGAAAGTTCTAGAAATATTATTTACTGTAATAAAGATTAATAAAGATCTATTAGCATTTTTTGGGGGGTGTAATGCATTTAACTAAATGGTTGGACTAGCACTCCATATGTAGTGGTGCATATATTACAGCAGTTGTAGCTCACCATCTTCACTTTTAACAATTCATCATTGCGTAGTTTAACAAACTAACTCCCTTTCCACAGACTCACCCAGGTATCACAGGTGAATCTCTTCACAGCAGTCCTCTAGCAATGTGCCATGCTATCACGGACTATGTCAGACTTGAGACCCTGCGCTGAGGTGGTAGCCAGGTCTGAGCCCAAAGGGGATCCTGACTCCTGTTGAAACCCTGATCTTACTCCTCCTCTTTCTCACTCTCGGGCAGACCCGAAAACACAATAACGAAATCTCACAAAAGGACACGGACAACACATAGGTATGACAAAATGTGTAAAGGGGAGCAGCGAAAAAAGGAATGAAGTGATGCACAACAGGTGAATGTTCACATCACTCAATATTGCAACAAAGATCACCATCAACAAGCTCACCAACAAGACTGGTATTGCGTGGAGCTGAAGCTATAATTGGGAATGAGTAGTAAGATCCAGGATCTTATATAGGAAATAGATTACTTTGATTGGCAATTAGCAACCTGAGCATCTAGCAGAGTTCCCCAGGTCAGCAGGAATTAACTCTTGCAGGACTGAGGAACAGAGCACATGAAACAGCCGACGCCCAGCTCTGGCTGAACAACTGGGAGATATTAGGTTGCCTGTTAGGCTGTGCAGTGTGAACAGAGCCTGATGCTGCTGTGAAACTTAATGAGTCTGGACCTGAACACCGCATGACACATGGTTTCTGGTTTCCAGGGCACGACCGCTACTGGTGTCCAAATTAGCACCATCTTTTAGCACAATACAGTTCTTCTAGGTAGAACAGGCCTTAAGCTAGAGATAGATCTATTGCCAGCAGTGGAGCTTCAAGAACAGTCCCACACCACACAGTGACCATCTGCACTTCCCCACATTGACATCCAAACTTCCCTTTTATGTACACCTAACTGTTCATCCTAGCAGTTCAGCTACCCATATTTTGCATGACGAAGGACAATCACCACGAAACACCGTGTTTGCAAATTGGGATTCTGATCTGGCAATAAATCCTTAGTCTTATGAAAAAGCTTGTTTAAAAAGCCACTTATGACTTTTAGGATTGCTACTTCCAATAGGTGGCACTAGAGTTTGTCTCCTTCCTCTCTGGCGGGACAATTTAAATCCTTAGGGGTACTTTGCACGTTGCGACATCGCTAGCATCGGCTAGCGATGCAGAGCGCGATACTACCCTCCCCCGTCGTACATGCGAAATCTTGTGATAGCTGTCGTTGCAAACATTATTGCTACTGCAGCTTCACATGCACTTACCTGCCCTGCGACGTCGCTCTGGCCGGCGACCCGCCTCCTTCCTAAGGGGGTGCGTCGTGCGGCGTCACATCGACGTCACACGGCAGGCGGCCAATAGAAGCGGAGGGGCGGAGATGAGCGGAACGTAAACATCCCGCCCATCTCCTTCCTTCCGCATAGCCGGTGGAGGCAGGTAAGGAGATGTTCCTCGCTCCTGCGGCTTCACACACAGCGATGTGTGCTGCCGCAGGAACGAGAAACAACATCATATCTCCTATTGATGCGACATTATGAAAATGACCGACGCTACACAGATCATCGATTTTCGATGTTTTTGCAATCGTTTATCGGCGCATCTAGGCTTTACCCGGATGTGCGTCATTTTCGATTTGACCACGACGATATCGCAGTAGCGATGTCGCAATGTGCAAAGTACCCCTTAGTTCAAGCATTTTAAATAGGGGATACAATGTTCATGCGTCTTTTACACTAATTGATGATTTTAGTCAGTCTGTTAAAGGTGTTTTATAATTACATCTAACTTTCTAGCAAATTAAAAAATATAAATATCTTGTAGTATAAATAGACTACAAGTCACTATTTCAGAGTCACCAGGCATGATACGCCACTTCTTTGTGGATGCTTTGCTTAACAGTAGAAGTGGAAGGTTGAACTAGATGGACCTAGGTCTTTTTTCAACCTATGTAACTATGTAACTATGTAACAGTAGGGTTGGCACAATCTAAGCTATGGTTTTAATTTAGAGGTAACCTACTGCATTTACGATTAGTTTACACAACTAAAAATTAAGCTATATATTCTGTATAACTGAATTTCATGCAAGTATACATTTCTCCAGATCATATTACCTGGAATAGACCCAAACAGAGCTTGGTCATATCAACAAACAGATTCACCACTTGGTTAACAATTTTTTGAACACCCATACAAATGAATAGAATGAGCCACACATGTGTGGGCACATCTCCATTTTGGACAAGGCATTACAAGGCCCTGTTGTTAAGATGCCATATATATCTAGTTTGGACCAGCTTCTTTAATAAAAAAATTGAGTAAGGAAGACAGATCTTTGTGCGCAGATCTTTTAAGGCAGCACAGAGATACCTCTACAACATCTATGCAGTATGGGCAAATCAATGATTTTGTTATCAGTGATAACAAAAATACATCCATGCAGGGTAGGACAATATGTATCTATTGACACTAGTTTTTGGCTCCCAACTACTTGGATTGTGTATAAAGCCAGGATATGGACATGTGTATGAGACCTACGAGGCAAGATGGTTTTCACAATTGTAGTGTTTAACAGTTATAAATAGGGACAGTTAGTAAAAATGTACATCCTGGACCCATCACTGGAGTGACAAGACACATAAAGGATAAAATTAATGAGCTACCAATAGTGATAGCATGCAGAAAACTAATATAATAAAATCTAAATGACCTTTAAAGTGCATATGTTATTGTACACCACTGGCAATGAAATGGTTAATGGTTTGGTGTATAATGCAATAGTAGTTCAAAAGATCCAGTACAACAAATGATGGCTACCGTACTTATATTTAGAGATGTGAAAATGACTGTATAGTGGACAGTTTGTATCTTGTATATTACAGTTGCTTTTGAAGGTGCTTTATATTTCTCACGAGTACTGCATAAAAGGGATACATAAATAAATAAAATATAAATAGAAAAGTTACTCCGAGATGATATTCTGCTCATGTAGATCGTATGGATAGATGTATGAAGCACTAATATCATTTCCTATTCCATTTTAGACGTTATTCATTGATTGATTTCTCTCCGAGTACTGCTGTGTTACATGCACTGCTTTTATTTACCAAGCTATGAGGCGCTGACGGTTGTTTATGATGATCCTGCCGCGGGTTGAAATCTTCTTTTGATTAAAATTTTAAACCTATTAAACTATCAAATTGACATTGATGTTTCATAGATTAAAGTAAAGCAATTACTGCCTAAAAATTGGAAAGATCTTCAAATTTAGAGACACTTCTTGAAGTTCTCCCATGCAACTTATGATACAATTGTTTACCGTTAATTATGGTAATATAACGAAATAATGATGTGGTTATCTTTCACATATTCTCTAGCAATCCATGGAGCCCATGTACTATATACAATCCATGCAGTCTATTCAATGTATGTAGATGATGTGTATTCAATGAATGCATGCTCTTGGAAATTACTATGTTTTTTATCTAGCAATTATATTTTTGGATTTTCTCTCTTATCAGGGAGAAAACCTTATGTATCAAGTATTTTATAAGGTTGTCTTTAAACATGTAATTTTGTCTGTCTCACAGCAAAACTATCTTTTCCATCACTGCCAAAACTGCAAAGTGCACCTGGGTACAGCGATCTTGCCACAGCAAAAATAATGAGTCATTTGCCCTTTTTTTAGAATTTAGGACCCCTTGTTTCAAACATCACTTTTAAATGCAATCTTCTGGTAAAAATTACCTGGAAACTTGATTGTCCAAAAGCGGCTGTTAGTTAAAAAAAAAAGAGTCGTAGTGTAGTGCATATTGTGGAAACACAATTCCTGAGTACTGTCCATACTTGTGAGCCCCTGACTAGAACCTTTATTCTCATCCTAATGCGAAAAGGGAATAAGCTTTAGCAGATCCATTACAAACACTTTTTTTTAACTATGTAATGTCCCTGAGACCTTACTTCATTCACCATTACATAAGGGGACCAACTTCCCATCATATTGCTGCATATGTGAATTCTACCAAATGTGACTTACAAGAAGGAGTGCTAACCTTAAAATAGTAACATATAGTTGAAACCAGACATTTACATACACTATCTAAAAAGACACATATGCATGCTTTCCAAATGGCAGCATAATGAGAGAGAAAGAGAATGTCTTAAGTAGAGATGAGCGAACTGGCCGTGGTTCGGCTCGAGTTCGGTTTGCCGAACGGAGGTCTCGTTCAAGTTCGGGTCGTCGAACGTTCAACGAACCAAACTCGAACCTATAGGATATAATGGGAGGCAATCACAAACACATAAAAATGCATGATAAATGTACACAAACAGTTAATAAACATTGCCATAACACTTTCCGGTCCCCGCGATCCCTCCTGCACTCTGTCTCCTGTCGCTATTCCATCCGATGATCGTTGAATCCTCCCGGTGACCAGCACTGCCAGCAGTGATGCAGGACCTATCGTGACGTCAAAATAGCCATGTGACCAGTCACGTGGCTATTATCTCATTGGCTACAGACTGGTCACATGACTATGACACGTCATGTAGGACCTGCGAGTGCATCTCTCCGGTACACGGTGCACATTTGTGTATCGCCGTGTACCGGCGACATGCTCTAGCACACGGTCAACTCCCCATTCCGTTAGGGACCGGCTGACACAGCCGGTCATTAACGGAGATCACCATTGCCATAGCAACGCAGTTAGCGGTGATGTCACCGCTAAACCGCGGCTCCGGGAGCACCGTTGCTATGGTAACGCGTCTGTCAGCGTTACCGCTGACAGCCAGCAGCACTGATCACTCACGGAGTGAAGGCTGCACGGGGAGCAGCAGCGTCTTCCCCCATGCAGCAGTGATGGAGCAGAGCTGCATTTGTTGAACGAGAAAGACAGAAGACCATGGATCGTGGAGGGCTGACAGGGGGTGATAAAGATGGAGTCTCTAATGTGTCTGTGTATTTATTTCTATTAAAGTATTTTTTCTCTGTGTGGTGTCTTTTTTTTAACCCTTTATTGGAGATTCTTAATGGCCGGGTCAAACGTGCCTGACATTAAGAATCTCTGGCTTAATACTAGCTAGTAAAACAAAGGCGGCTGCGGACTGCAATTCGCAGCAGAGGCGCCCAGAAACCTCGGGCTAACCTGTGCTGCGGATTTCAATCCCCAGCTGCCTAGTTGTACCCGGCTGGACACAAAAATGGGGCGAAGCCCACATAACTTGTTTTTTAATTATTTCATGAAATAAGTGAAATAATTAAAAAAAACGGGCTTTCCTATATTTTTGGTTCCCAGCCGGGTACAAATAGGCAACTGGGGGTTGGAGGCAGCCCGTGGCTGCCAGCTGTACCTGGCTAGCATACAAAAATATGGCGAAGCCCACGTCATTTTTTTGGTGGGCAAAAAACTTCTGCATACAGTCCTGGATGGAGTATGCTGAGCCTTGTAGTTCTGCAGCTGCTGTCTGCTCTTCTCCATACAGACAGACAGCAGCTGCAGAGCTACAAGGCTCAGCATACTCTATCCAGGACTGTATGCAGAAGTTTTTTGCCCCATGAAAAAATGATGTGGGCTTCGCCATATTTTTGTATGCTAGCCAGGTACAGCAGGCAGTTACGGCTGCCCCCAACCCCCAGTTGAATATTTGTACCCGGCTGGGAACCAAAAATATAGGGAAGCCCTTTTTTATTATTTCATGAATTTCATGAAATAATTAGAAAACAAATGACGTAGGCTTCGCCCCATTTTTGTGTCCAGCCAGGTACAACTAGGCAGCTGGGGATTGGAATCCGCAGCACAGGTTGGCCTGAGCTTTCTGGGCCCCACTGCTGCAAATTGCAGTCTGCAGCCGCCTCAGAAAATGGCACTTTCATAGAAGCGCCATCTTCTGGCGTTGTATCCAACTCTTCCAGCACCTGCCTGCTATACCTTGCTAGCATACAAAAATATGGCGAAGCTCACGTCCTTTTTTTGTAGTTTTTTGGCAAAAAAAATAAAAAATGCTTCCCTGGATTTTCCATTGCCAGTGAAGGTAACACCAAGCAGTGGGGGTTAGCAGCCAGTAGCTGCTTGGATTACCCTTAGCTAGCAATACAAAAAATGCAGAGGGAGCCCATATATATTTTTTTTAATTATTTATTTAAATAACTAAAAACAAAATGGGCTTCCCTGTATTTTGATTGCTGGACATCACAGTGCTGTAAAAATAAATCTTTAAAAAAAATGACGTAGCGCTCCGCGGTATTTTTGATTCTCAGCGCAGATAAAGCAGACAGCTATGGGTTGCCACCCCCATCTGCCTGCCGTTACCTTGGTTGGCAATCAAAATACAGGGAAGCCCATTAATTTTTTCTATTTAAAAAATAGTTAAAAAAAAATGACGTTGGGTACCCCCATTTTTGATAGCCAGCTAGGGTAAAGCAGACGGCTGTAGCCTGAAAACCACAGCTGGCAGCTTTACCGTGGTTGGGGATCCAATGTGGAGGTCCCCCCAGACTCTTTTTTTATAATTAGTTTATAAATATTAATAATTACACAATAAAAGTAGGGTCCCCCCCTAAATTGGATCACCAGACAAGGTAAAGCGGACAGCTGTGGTCTGGTATTCTCAGGGTTGGAAGGTCCATAGTTATTGGGCCTTCACAGCCTAAAAATAGCAGGCCGCAGGCACCCCAGACGTGGCGCATCCACTATATGCGCCAATCCTGGCGCTTCACCCCAGCTCATCCCGTGCCCTGGTGCAGTGGCAAACGGGGTAATAAATCGGGTTGATACTAGCTGTAAAGTCACCTGAGATCAAGCCCAGCAGTTTGTGATGTCATGGCATCTATTAGATACCCAACATCATAAACTGTCAGTACTAACAAAAAAAAAAATCGACAAAAGAAATTTATTTGAAAAAACAGTCCCCAAAACATTTCCTCTTTCACCAATTTATTGTAAGAAAAAAAATAAAGTGGTCCCACGACGACTCTGGACCATCTAAAATATGGGGGGGAGACACTCAGGGAACGTATCCCCCATTTTCTAGGAGTGCAGACCCTTCATGTGAGGAGTGTGGGTGAAATGAATCTGCACTCACTCTCCCCGGGTCCACAGCAGCAGAGTCCATGTCGTAATGGTTGCTACCAAAGCTGCAATGCCCTGCTCATGAGGTAAGGGCATGCCTAATCAGGAGAACTATTCTACATTTCCAAATATTGGTATTTGCTGATATTATTGCTATTCCACCTACTATATATTGGGGATAGGATCTTGGAGATGGAATACCCCTTTAAGTCCAGTTATCCAGCTGAATGAATACTTAACAACAGAGCTCGCTATTTAGATGTGTTTTCTTGTGGCGTATAACGGACTCTCATGTTTGGTAGTCGTTCAGCAGGGAAACTATAAAAGCAAATCCCTCCATTTGGAAATGTAGTATATAGCTCTCCTGATCTATTATGTTCCTTACCTCATGAGCAGGGCATTGAAGTACTAATAATAATTTATTCATTTATATAGCGTTATTAATTCCATAGCGCTGTATGTCTTTGGAGTGTGGGAGGAAACCAGAGTACCCGGAGGAAACCCACGCAAACATGGGGAGAACATACAAACTCCTTGCAGATGGTGTCCTTGGTGAGAATTGAACCCAGGACCTCAGCGTTGCAAGACTGCAGTGCTAACCACTGAGCCACCGTGCCTCCCATTTAGCTTACAGATGCATAACCACCACTCACTGTGTCTGAACACAGGAAGCTGAGCTGACAGCCGCTCTGTGCATGCGGCAGCGTCTATTATGAAGGAGAGGGCCGTGGGGGGATCAACGCTGCACAAGTACCGTGGGACATTGGGGAACACCGGTGGGGTTATAGGGGGTGACCTGGCAGAGCCTGGGGAGGAGTTTTCTGTCGCATGTGTCACGGCAAATGCGACAGAAATCAGAGGAGTAGGGTGAATGCGGCCGGCGCGCTGCTGTGCGCGCGGCCATCTTGGATTTCTGGGAGGGCATCAGGGGGGGCACTTTGGCGACACCGGGGGACCGGAGGGGACCGGGGAGGAGATTTATCATGTTTGTTCATGCCAGATGGGAGATAAATAATTTTTTACCGGCGCTGTCATTTACTGTAACGTGATCATCGGTGTATGGTGTATACCTGTGATCAAGTGAGCGGGGACCGGAAAAACCGTCCTGAATCATGATCTCCAGGGTCTCAGCTAGCCCTGAAACCCCGGAGATTTTCTGATGCTGGGGGGCGTTATTCACTTATTTCTGCCTGCTATTTATAAACGGCAGATCAGAATAAGGCTACATTAACACGACCGATCCATTTTTGCGGTCTGCAAAAAACAGTCCGTTTTTTTCACGGGTGCATCCATGTGGCATCCGTTTCCGTTCCGTAGACGGTCCGTATGTCATCTGTTTGTCATCCGTGTGCCTTCCGTTTTTTTTGTGTACTGCAAAAAAACTGAAGGAGGGTAAATGCATAAATTTACCCAGGATCCATAGCTTCATCCTACATGGGGCGGTCACATGTTCACTCCAGTGCCATTTTCTACTGCTTTTCACAGCGTAGAGCGCTCTGGTGATTTTCTTGTGCTTGTGCACTTCATATCAGTCTTTTCTGTCATTATAATGGCAGAAAGACACATAATGTCCCACTTTCCTGCATTTTGTAATTTTGCACCCTTTGGTGCCTTTCATGTGGCACTAAGGGGTGCTTAGCTTTGTATTTAGCCAAAAAAAATGAAAAAAAAAAAATGACGTAGGGTTCCCCCTAGTTTTGTAGCCAGCTAGGGTAAAGCAGACGGCTGCAGCCTGCAGACCACAGCTGGCAACCTCACCTTGGCTGGTAATCCAAAACTGAGGGCACCCCACGCTGTTATTTTAAATTAAATAAATAATTAAAAAAAACAACACGTAGGAGTCCCCCCAAAATTGGATCACTAGCCAAGGTAAAGCAGACAGCTGGGGTCTGATATTCTCAGACTAGGGAGGTCCATGGTTATTGGACTCTCCCCAGCCTAAAAATAGCAGGCCGCAGCCGCCCCAGAAGTGGCGCATCCATTAGATGTGCCAATCCTGGTGCTTCGCCCCAGCTCATCCCGCGCCCTGGTGCGGTGGCAAACGGGGTAATATATGGGGTTAATACCAGATGTGTAATGTCACCTGGCATCAAGCCCTGGGGTTGGTGAGGTCAGGCGTCTATCAGATACCCGACATCACCAACCCAGTCAGTAATAAAAAAAAATAGACGACAAACACATTTTTATTTGAAAAAATACTCCCCAATACATTCCCTCTTTAACCAATTTATTAGAAAGAAAAACAAATACAGGTCAGGTGTAATCCAAGGGGTTGCCATGACGATCCACACTGTCCCAGTCAATGAAGAGCAGGATGTTCCCCATTGGCTGGGAGAGCAGTGCAGTGACCTGAGCTAACATCAATTGGTCAGCCAAGGTCACTGCAGGGCATGACACGTGCTGCTGTCAGCGAGGTACATTACCTGCGCTGATCTCCTGCACTGCCGACAGCACCTGTCACTGAGTTCAATGACCGCCGCCTTCACAGCCAAGTATCGCGAGAGGCCCGTGACGTCACCGCTAGTCAGTCTCGGGTCGGAAGCGAGAGAAGGTGATGTGACCAGCGGCGGCCATGGAGGACAGTGACAGCGCTGAGGTCGGGACTTCATCACCGCAGGTAAGCCGAGCGGGACCATGTGTGCAAAGTGCCAGGAGGACATCAGTGTCGTGGACTGCATGGCTGGGGACGTGTGTGTGTGTGTGTGTGTGTATGTATGTGTACATGCCGTGTGCAGGAGGGGGCGGAGCGAGCTGAGCGGGGAAGTGTGGGCTTCCTGCACGTAACTAGGATAAACATCGGGTTACTAACCAAAGCGCTTTGCTTGGATGCCCAATGTTTATCTTGGTTACCAGCTTCTGGCAGGCTGCCAGCGATGGCTCCTGCACACTGTAGCTGTAAAAAGCCCTGCTTTTTGCTGCTAGAACCGTTCTCGAACGTATCTAGAACTATCGAGCTTTAGCAAAAAGCTCGAGTTCTAGTTCTATCTAGAACAGCCCCCAAAATCACTCGAGCCGCGTACTGGAGAACCTCGAACCGCGAACCGCGCTCAACTCTAGTCTTAAGGCATTTTTATTACTTTTTGCAAAGTCAAAAGTTTACATACACTAAGAGTACTATGCCTTTATACAATATGGGACAGCCCATATGATGATGTCATGTCATTGAAAGCTTCTCATAGGTTTATTGGCAACACCTAAGTTAATTAAAGCCAGACTGGAATTTGCCAAACTACATGTTGACAAGCCACAAAGCTTCTGGGAGAAAGCTCTATGGACAGATGGGATAAAAATGGAACATTTTGGCAAGGCACATCAGCTCTATGTTCACAGACGGAAAAATGAAGCATATCAAGAAAAGAAGACTGTCCTTATTTTGAAACATGGAGGATTCTCTGTTATGTTTTGGGGCTGTTTTGCTGCATCAGGCACAAGGTGTCTTGAATCTGTGAAGGTACAACAAAATCTCAAGACTATCAAGGCTTGTTAGAAGGCCACTTTTGACTTTTAGGATTGCTGCTTCCAATAGGTGGCGCTAGAGTTTGTCTCCTTTCCTGGAGAGACCAATTGAATAATTCCCAGAGGGGCATTGCAGCTATAAGTCCCCTCACCACTGACAGCCAGACTGGTTTGTCAGGTCTCCATAAGGAGAATAGTCTTCCCCCGTGATCCCCACAAAGCTTCTCATAAGCTAGATCAGTTACCCACACTTTGCACTGACGAGGAGTAATCACCCCGAACACCGTGTCTGCAAATTGAGATTCTGATCTGGCATATATCCTAGGTCATATGAAAAGGCTTGTTAGTAGGCCACTTTTGACTTTTAGGATTGCTGCTTCCAATAGGTGGTGCTAGAGTTTGTCTCCTTTCCTGGAGAGACAATTTGAACAAGACTATCAAGGGATTCTAGAGAGAAATTTGCTGCCCAGTGCCTGAAAGCTTTGTCTCAGTCACAGGTCATGGGTCTTGTAACAGGATAATGACCCAAAACACACAGCTAAAAACACCCAAGAATAGCTAAGAGAAAAACATTGGACTATTCTGAGCCCTGACCAAAATCCTATTGAGCATCTTTGAAAAGAGCTGAAACATGCCGTCTGTAAAAGACAACCTTTAAACATGAGACAACTGGACTAGTTTGCTCTTGAGGAGTGGGACAAAATTCCTGTTGAGAGGTGCAGAAGTCTCATTGACAGTTAGAGGAATTGTTTGATTGCAGTGATTGCCTCAAAAGGTTGTGCAACAAAATATTAAGTTAAGGGTACCATTATTTCTGTCCACAACTATTTCAAAACTTTAATTTTGTTAAAAATTCTATGAAAGCATGGTTGAAAAGCAATGTCTGACTTTCATTTGTTCATTTTCAAAGATTTATTTATTATTACTTTTGTCAGATTCAAGTTATTTCTGTGAAAATTATGGGTTTTTCTTCCATTGAACGAGGGGTACCAACAATTTTGATCACGTGTGTATGTAGAAAGAGAGTTGTTATTGTTAACATGTTCTGACATACGATACCAAAATTTGGGCAATTTGCTGTTTGGTGAATAATAAAGCTTAATTTAAAAAAGGTGCACAGACAATAAGGTCAAATGTTGAGTGATTAATGGTTGTTGTTAGCTATCGACTGGTGAAAGGTGAACATTATATTGAAGTTTTCACTTTCAATACAATATAGCTTACAGACAGCTACAGACTTGGGAAAAAAGGAAATGAGGTGGGAAGAAATTATTTTTACATCTCCAGTCTCTGATAAAGATAAAATGAATGCTTAAATATGCATGACATTGCACCACCATTCAAAAAAAAGAAAGTAAAAAAAACCTATGAAAAATGTTCAAAAATGTATCTGAAATGTTCTTGACACTAATTACATCCTGGTGAGTTGGATGAATACTTTTTTTTATTAAAAGAGCATTATGGACTGTGTCTAGTATTGCAGCGTCTCTTCATTTATGTGAATGGAACTGAGTTGCAGTATCAAATACAGTCCATGATAAAAAAATATAATCTTTTTTTCCAATCTGATGCGTAAAATGAGGGTGAGTAAAGAAGATGATTTGCACTCAGAGTGTAGAATTTATTTTATTCAACCTTTCTAAAAGATAAATCACTTTTCAACGTAATCTTGATTTTCAAAAAACTTTGTCCATCTCTGAATAAGTTTTTGAATTTCCTTATTAAAAAAATATTTCAGCCTAAAAGGTACTTTATATGCTGTGACATCGCTAACGATTTATCGTCGGGGTCACGTGTTTGTGACACACATATGGCGTCGTTAGCGACATCGCAGCGTGTGACACTAGGGTGACCACAAAAAATCGATGTCGGAATTTTGTCTTTCTGGACCCCACAAAACGATTCCCCTTTCCAGATATTGAGATAGCCAAAATTTGAGCTTGATCAAACGACGTTAACCCGTGTCACTCATCGCTCAAAGTTTGAAAAAATCCAAATTTTTGGCCAAAAGGCTGACATATGAAGCCATAACTCCAGAACAGTAAATAATAAAAACACGCTTAATATCTCAAAAGAAAGCTAATATTGTTCTTCAAAATTTATATTTTATACATAATTGTTGTTAAACTGAGTTACAACAGCTTTTAGCCCCAAGAACGTGACCTGGTACCACTAGGAGCATACTTCGTATATTTTGTTAAGTGATTAATTTTGTGCGTTTTTTTGGTATATTTTTGAGTTTAAAGTAGAAATATAACAAAAAACAAGTAATACTGATAAGTCTAATGACATTTTTTATTTTAAAATATAAAAATGAGGTATATAATACATACAAAACAGACACAGAAAAGATACAGACGTAGTACCTACTTGAGTTGATAATTTTACATAGTTATCTAATATATTCTAGATCTTTTGTTAAAGTAGTTTTTGAAACGTCAGAATATAATGCTCGGAATTTGCTTACAACTTGCAGGACATATTGCTTTTGTTCTTCATCTTTTGTCAGAAGGTCGTTAAAGACGGTTATTAATTTAACACCACGCTCAGCCATATTATTAACTACTTTTAATGTTTTGACAATTTTCAATCCTTCTTGGAAGTCATTATTTTGAGTCCAGGTGTTTGGATTTTGTCTTAGGAAATCTGTTTTTATATTAAATCGGTCAAAGAATGTATATGTTTCTTTGGTAAGTAAATTTACAAATCCTCCATCAACTACCTCTTTTAATTTTTCTTTCCTAACTTTTGGATTTACAACCCTAGCGTGCTCTGATGGTTCATCTGTGCTACTGAGCAATTTATTAGCCATTAACAACTTTTCATCGTCTGTAATGGTGGGATCAAAAAACGATAATCCCACCAACTCTGCATTCAAATACCACAAATGGTTCGAAAATTTGGTCAGGGCTATTTCTGCAATGTCGTTGTCACATTCTTTATAGTCTAACAGACTATGCAAAATACCTAAATCTTGCTTCGGCGCAAGATGAGCTTTTGGAGCATTGAACCAAGCTTTACAATACATTTTAAGTAGGAAAACAGAAATGGCACTCACAGAACTTTCTTCTTCTTTAGACATCTTAAATTGACGACGAAAAATGAACATTTTTAAGCAGTAAATAGCCTTTGCCATCCACCTAGCGTGATGAATGGCTCCTGGAATTCTAAAACCCTCAACATTGCCGTCTAGTGATCCAACAAATACGAGAACCAACTGCAACAGCTCCTTGTAGTCATCTCTGGGGTGGCTCTCAGTTAATTTGGTCTCGACTTCAGCAGTAACATTTGCAATTACTTCTGGAGTTAGCTGCTTTTGTATTAGATTGTCACTGATACCTGTGTCGTATTTTCTTTTGTCTATCTTGGGCCATGCAGTGAGGAATCTTTTGAAAATGTCTGGATGAGGTCCAGTGGTTGATCCCATTTTTGTGTCGAATATGCCTCTTAACACAATTTCCAAGATATGGTGATGGCAAGCTAGGTGTAGCAATTCTCTTCCTAACATTTGCTCCAATAGGACGCATGCTCCTTTGAGTCTTCCCGTGTTCGATGCTGCAGTGTCAAAGCACATCGCCTTGACGGTGTTGGGAAGACCCCATTCCTGTAGGTATTCATATACGGCTACGGCTTGCTCCTCTCCAGAGCTGCTTGCTGTTACAGGAACTCCCAGCAGCTGTTCCTTTTCGCCATATGAAATAGCAATAGCTATTTGCTCACATTGCTCATGTGTTAAAACACCCGGTAAAAGTTTACCATCCCAATGGACAACCACGGGCTTTTTTTCAGGAATGTTTACTTTATCTAAATTTTTTTTAGTATATTGTTCTCTGAACATTTGCCTTCTAGAATGTAATAAAGTTTTCGAGACTTTGTACTCAAGAGGGTCAAGGTTTAGTGCTTCTAGAGTAGCTATTAAAATTCTCGTGGCATTTCTGTCGGATACCTTACATCGATCTAACACAATGGATAATTTCATGTTTAAAATCTCTTTAACGCCCCTTGCAAATGAAACTTTCATCCTCTTGCTCTCAGATGGTCCTGGATCTTCTGCTGCTTCTTCAGGGATGTCCATTTCCTCCAAGCTCTCAAGTTCCTGGTAGATGCTGTCCTCTTCAGTATCTTCTTCTTCTTTTCCTTTTTCGAGCTTGTCTTCATCATCTGTCTCTAAGAAGCAACAAAAGAAAGAGAAAAAAAAAGACTATAAAAACTTGTCGTTTTAGCAGAATAGTAATAATACATAGGTACTAAATTACCTACTTCTAATTATCAATAGGTATTATTTTAAGAATATAAACTCAATCATAAAGATGCCAAATGATGCTCTCATGTACAATTTTCTTTCAATTATAATGAAACTATTTACTTATTTGTTTATCTACTTTTTAGAATAATAATAAAATAAACTCACCAATATCAAAAGTTTCTTCTTGGATTTGTCTGTTCATTTTTGCAAGTTCCTTTTGCTCCTTGATTTCTTCATGTCCGCCCCTCCACTGCTATTGGACGGCTGCCGTGTGACGTCACTGTGACGCCGCACAGACTGCCCCCTTAGAAAGGAGGCGGTTCGCCGGCCAGAGTAACGTCGCAGGGAAGGTAAGTCCGTGTGACAGGTGTTAGCGATCTTGTGAGCCACGGGCAGCGATTTGCCCGTGACGCACAACCGACGGGCGCAGGTACGCTCGCTAGCGATATCGGTACCGATATCGCAGCATATAAAGTACCCTTTAACTTCAAACCACAAATGCATCATTGTCTTAATTTCTTCATCAGACGTGAATCTTCATCCTCATACAGCTTCACTTCCTTCTTCATGGCTGACACTTGAGTACCATAATCTTTGTTGGTGTCATCAGTTGTGTTTTTGGATGAGCTTCCACTTCCTTCTTCATGGCTAACACTTGTGAAATCTTCCTTGTTATCATCAGTTGGGGAGTTGGATGAGATTCCGCTTCCTTTTCTTGGACTGACACTTGTGCAACCTTCTTTGATCTTTAATACCATTCATACTCATATTTTTTACAACAAAACACTTTCTTTGCACTATGCACAGTCTTAAATAAATATCAGTACCAGATTCACACTCAGACTATTAGAAACGAATCACGGCATACGGCTATGCCTTTGTGAAAATCATAAGTAGAGCAATCAATGTTTCTCGCACTGCAGTCATAAATGAAAAATTACCGCAATCACAAAATCAAACCTGTAAAGCAATAACCAGAGTGCGAAAAAATTTGACTCAGCCTCATACATATGTACATATATATAATGTCAGTGTCACTTATTTTAACTTTACAAATGGATTTACAGAGTTGAAATGTAATAAAATAGTTTTGATTGTACTTATAATTTTTTTTTTCAGTTTCCCAAGCAGGAAAATGTGGAAGTATTGTTTCTTATTTGTTTTCAAGAGCTGGAGAAGGAATTGTTGACTTAGACATGGCAGTATGAAGAATTTGTGGGCTAATGAAGCAAAGTATTTTTGTCAGCATACTTGCATAAAAAAATTTTAAATAGTCACCAAATTTTTACACAACAGGCAGTTGAGCAAAAAATGTTGCAATTTTGGACATTTTTATACTAGTTTTAGCAACTTTGCCAAAATGGACAGAGCTGGAGAAGAGCCAAGGCAGGACAGGATGTGGATATGCCAACCAATCAAATTCATAGAAAGTGGGGGCATTTTTTATGCCAGAAATGTTACTTCCATGTCTGACTGGAGTAACATTTCTTTAGTGGTACAAATCCGTGATAAGATGAAACAAATTAATTACAACTGCACCAGACGCCAGTCTTAGTGAATCGTGATAGGCATACCATTTTACTGTATATTTGTTTCAGGTTTACAATACTCTTAAAAAGTTGTATGTGGTATAGAGAGTGGATTTTGAACTGTTTCTATTCTGTTTTATGTATAAATACCAATTAGTAAGGAATTTATGGAATCCATTTATCGCTATACACACACCACAAGTTTATAATGTTTAGTACAAGGTTATTTTTACTGAATGTTACTAATTCACATTAAATATAAATATCCGCTATTAGAGATACAATGATACTGTTATTGGATGAAATTTTTAAAGTATTGTATAGGGATTTCAGAGCATAATGCACATTAACAATAACTGTGAGCACAACTCCCTGTGCTCCAATTTCGTGATATGCCCTTATGTGTCATAATTGCTCATTTACAATTTTGTATGTACATTTTAGCAGATGTGCATACCCGTTTATGAGGCAACTTCTCCTTTCTATAGAGCCTTTTTTGAAATGCACAAATACAAAAAGACATTCTTCTTTTTAATCTCCATAGCATAAAACATTGACTGACAAGTATGCTTTTGGTAGCCAAATGATATCATTATACAGTACAATGCAATTTGGTATGATTACATAAATACCACTCAGGCAGGAAAATATATGCAGATCATTTTTTCTATAATGTGAATATCATTCTCATTGGTAAAACGACATTATACAGAGAATTTTAAAATTATTCAAAGGAAATGATATTCGTAACATCCTTACACTTTTCTTCCTTGTGCATAGTGATTTCCATTTGTAATAGAAATAACAATTCTATGGCATAATGAACACAACCAGTACCCATTGGAACTCTTTGACTGACAATGAGAACAATCTAGTTCCATTGAGGTTTCTGTTGCTTTGACAGGTTAAAAACATAGTGATATTTTCTCTGCTAAATGTGATATCATTTGTAACAGAAGCTCAAAATAGAGCCATCAATGCAGATATGAGCACAGCATTAGTTGCTAACCCCTTTGCAACCGCTCACTGTAGATGAATGTCGGTGCTTGTTGGGCTCTGTGCAGCTCCGATGTTTTTCTATAGTTGGCAGTCAGGAGAGGATCGTGACCCCCTGAGACCAGCAATTATCAGAGTTCTGGTGCAGAACGCTAGTTCTGAATGGCTTCATCATAGAGACCTGATTTGATCATGTCCTGATGATGTTAACCCTTTGCGATCTTCCATATGTCATGATCATTAGCAATCACAACATATAGAAGTTAGTGAGAGGGAGTGTGCTCTTTTTCACTCCCCTCTAGCACCCGTATGACATGATCACATGATCATGCTGAAGCCGAGGGATGTTATGGAAGCTGCAGGTCAAATGAGTTCCTGCAGGTCTACTATGTATGGTAGCCTGTCAGAGGGTCTGACAGGTGATTTGCCTGTCTGACACAGACAGTATAATGCTGGTGCATGGCAATGTATTATATTATTATTATTTATTATTATAGCGCCATCAATTCCATGGTGCTTTACATGTGAAAGGGGTATACATAATAGGGACTAGTACAGTTATCAAACAATACAAGACACAGACAGGTACACCAGGATAGAGGTCCCTGCCCACGAAGGCCCACAGTCTACAAGGGATAGGTGAGGATACAGTAGGTTAGGGTAGAGCTGGTTATGTGGTGCTGTATCAGACTGAGGATTGCAGCAGGTTGTAGGCTTGTCGGAAGAGGTGGGTCTTCAGGTTCCTTTTGAAGCTTGTCAAGGTAGTGAGAGTCTGATGTGTTGAAGCAGAGCATTCCAGAGTATGGGGAAGGCACGGAAGAAATCCTGGATGCAATGGTGGGAAGAGGAGATGAGAGAGGAGAAGAGAAGAAGATCTTGTGAGGATCAAAGGTTATGTGCAGGTAAGTACCGGGAGACCAGGTCAAAGATGTAGAGAGGAGACAGGTTGTGGATGGCTTTGTAGGTCATGGTTAGGGTTTTGAACTGGAGTCGTTGGGTAATGGGAAGCCAGTGAAGGGATTGGCAGAGAGGAGAGGTCGGGGAGTAGCGGGGGGACAGGTGGATTAGCCGGGCAGCATAGTTTAGAATAGATTGTAGGGGTGCGAGACTGTTAGAAGGGAGGCCACAGAGCAGGAGGTTGCAATAATCCAGGCGGGAGATAATAGGGGCATGATAAGACTAAGAAAAGTTAAAGTCCCATATAGGGACTAAGTAAAATGGTAAAAAAGTAAAAAAAACCTTGAATAATATCCAAAAAAAATCACAAAATAAAGAAAAATAAAAAAAATTATACTAAAAATACTTTTAATTATATTAAAATAAACATGAACAAAAAAGTACACATATTTGATGTTGCTGCATCTATAAAACTTGTACACTATTTAACCTCTTCAGTGAGCAGCTTTAAAATAATACATAAAAACCTGTGGCAAACATCTGCCTTTGCATCATACCGCGGAAAAATAGTAGACTAAAACACGATCCATTAGTTAGATGTAAATAAAAATGGTATTACTGAAAATGACACCTAGTGTCGCAAAAAAACAAGCTACTATACAGCTCCATCAGTGGAAAAATGATAAAAATATAACTCTGAGAATAACGCAATAAAAAAACAATCCTTTAACCCCTTAACGACCCATGACGTACTGGGTACGTCATGGATCGTGTGCCGGTAAGCCCCGCCCCCTGCCGCCGGCAGGCGGCGGCGATCCGCGCACATATCAGCTGTTATCAACAGCTGACATGTGTGCCTGTTAGCCGCGGGTGGAATCGCTTCCACCCGCGGCCATTAACCCCTTACATTTCGCTGCCAAAATCTTGGCAGCGATATGTATATGGGCGCCGCCATGACAGTCACTTACCCCACCCCCACCGGAAGTCACGTGACATGATCACGTGACTTTCGGCGGTTGCCATGGTAGCACAGGGTCATGTGATGACGCCTGTAGCTAACATGACTCACTTCCTCTCAATGCCGGAATACAGCCGGCATTGAAAGTGAAGCAGCAAATCTGCAGTTCTCAGCTCTGTAGCTGAGATCTACAGATAGTGCAAAGCGATCGGATTGCTGATCACTATAGCCCCCTAGGGGGACTAGTAAAATAAAAAAAAAAGTAAAAAAAAAGTTTTAAAAAATTAAAAAAAAATAAAAAAACCTAAAAGTTCAAATCACCCCCCTTTCACCCTATTGAAAATTAAAGGGTTAAAAAATAAAAAATACACATATTTGGTATCGCCACGTTCAGAAATGCCCGAACTATCAAAATATAAAATCAATGAATCTGATCAGTAAACGACGTAGCGGAAAAAAAATTCTAAACGCCAAAATTACGTTTTTTTGGTCGCCACAAATTTTGCGCAAAATACAATAACAGGCGATCAAAACGTAGCATCTGCGCAAAAATGGTACCGTTAAAAACATCAGGTCGAGACGCAAAAAATAAGCCATCACTGAGCCTCAGATCCTGAAAAATGAGAACGCCACGGGTTTTGGAAAATGGCGCAAAACGTGTGCCACGTTTTTTGGACAAGCTTGTGAATTTTTTTTAACCCCTTAGATACAAGTAAACCTATACATGTTTGGTGTCTACAAACTCGCATCGACCTGAGGCATCACATACATACCTCAGTTTTTACCATATAGTGAACACAGTGAATAAAATATCCCAAAAACTATTGTACGATCACACTTTTTTTGCAATTTTTCCGCACTTGGAATTTTTTTGCTGTTTTCCAGTACACTATATGGTAAAACTTATGATTTCATTTAAAAGTACAACTTGTCCCGCAAAACAAAAGCCCTCATATGGCAAGATTGATGGAAAAATAAAAATGTTACGCCTCTCGGAAGAAGGGGAGCAAAAAACAAAAACGCAAAAACGGAAAGTGCCCGGGGGCTGAAGGGGTTAAACAAACTTGTTTTTATTGATAAAAAGTGGCAAAACATAAAAAATTATATAAATGTGGTATCGCTGTTATTGTATCGACACGAAGAATAAAGCTATCTTATTACTTACAGTTAGGTCCAGAAATATTTGGACAGTGACACAAGTTTTGTTATTTTAGCTGTTTACAAAAACATCTCCAGAAATACAATTATATATATATATAATATGGGCTGAAAGTGCACACTCCCAGCTGCAATATGAGAGTTTTCACATCCAAATCGGAGAAAGGGTTTAGGAATCATAGCTCTGTAATGCATAGCCTCCTCTTTTTCAAGGGACCAAAAGTAATTGGACAAGGGACTCTAAGGGCTGCAATTAACTCTGAAGGCGTCTCCCTCGTTAACCTGTAATCAATGAAGTAGTTAAAAGGTCTGGGGTTGATTACATGTGTGTGGTTTTGCATTTGGAAGCTGTTGCTGTGACTAGACAACATGCGGTCCAAGGAACTCTCAATTGAGGTGAAGCAGAACATCCTGAGGCTGAAAAAAAAGAAAAAATCCATCAGAGAGATAGCAGACATGCTTGGAGTAGCAAAATCAACAGTCGGGTACATTCTGAGAAAAAAGGAATTGACTGGTGAGCTTGGGAACTCAAAAAGGCCTGGGCGTCCACGGATGACAACAGTGGTGGATGATCGCCGCATACTTTCTTTGGTGAAGAAGAACCCGTTCACAACATCAACTGAAGTCCAGAACACTCTCAGTGAAGTAGGTGTATCTGTCTCTAAGTCAACAGTAAAGAGAAGACTCCATGAAAGTAAATACAAAGGGTTCACATCTAGATGCAAACCATTCATCAATTCCAAAAATAGACAGACCAGAGTTAAATTTGCTGAAAAACACCTCATGAAGCCAGCTCAGTTCTGGAAAAGTATTCTATGGACAGATGAGACAAAGATCAACCTGTACCAGAATGATGGGAAGAAAAAAGTTTGGAGAAGAAAGGGAACGGCACATGATCCAAGGCACACCACATCCTCTGTAAAACATGGTGGAGGCAACGTGATGGCATGGGCATGCATGGCTTTCAATGGCACTGGGTCACTTGTGTTTATTGATGACATAACAGCAGACAAGAGAAGCCGGATGAATTCTGAAGTGTACCGGGATATACTTTCAGCCCAGATTCAGCCAAATGCTGCAAAGTTGATCGGACGGCGCTTCATAGTACAGATGGACAATGACCCCAAGCATACAGCCAAAGCTACCCAGGACTTCATGAGTGCAAAAAAGTGGAACATTCTGCAATGGCCAAGTCAATCACCAGATCTTAACCCAATTGAGCATGCATTTCACTTGCTCAAATCCAGACTTAAGACGGAAAGACCCACAAACAAGCAAGACCTGAAGGCTGCAGCTGTAAAGGCCTGGCAAAGCATTAAGAAGGAGGAAACCCAGCGTTTGGTGATGTCCATGGGTTGCAGACTTAAAGCAGTGATTGCCTCCAAAGGATTCGCAACAAAATATTGAAAATAAAAATATTTTGTTTGGGTTTGGTTTATTTGTCCAATTACTTTTGACCTCCTAAAATGTGGAGTGTTTGTAAAGAAATGTGTACAATTCCTACAATTTCTATCAGATATTTTTGTTCAAACCTTCAAATTAAACGTTACAATCTGCACTTGAATTCTGTTGTAGAGGTTTCATTTCAAATCCAATGTGGTGGCATGCAGAGCCCAACTCGCGAAAATTGTGTCACTGTCCAAATATTTCTGGACCTAACTGTATATCAAACATCTACATTTTGCCGCCCCAAAAAATCCAAAAATGTCATATACCCAAAAATGGTCTCAATAGAAACTTCAACTCATTCAGCAAAACACATGCCCTCATATAACTCTGTAGGTAGAAATCTAGAAAAATTATAGCTCTCAATGTATGTTGATTAGAGATGAGCGAACCGGTCGCGGTTCGGCTCGAGGTTGGTTCGCCGAACGGACCTCCCGTTCGAGTTCGGTTCGTCGAACGTTCGACGAACCGAACTCGAACTGCATAGGAAACAATGGCAGGCAATCACAAACACAGAAAAACACCTAGAAAACACCCTCAAAGGTGTCCTAAAGGTGACAAACAACTCAAACACATTGGAAAGTGACAAGGACATATACTCATGCGAAAACAAAACAGCTGGACAAGGAAAAAGAGGAGGACACACAGATATAGGCATGGCACGCCCTTCTAAAATCATGTAAAACACCGCAAGGTGACTCCAGCGGAGTCTCCCTTTTTTCCAAAAATTGGGCCACACACACACCCACCCCTTCAGTGGTAGCAGTTGTGCCCTAGTTGTACACTTCACAGCTACATTTGCATCAAGCACATTCAAAAATACGCCATTCTTATCCGTCCCCAGGATGACACCGGGGTAGGTAGCAAAGTCTTTCCTGATCCCAGCTCTGTTCATCTTGGCTTCTTTTAAAAACAATGTAAGCAAGGGTTACTCCAAGCGGAGTCTCCCTTTTTTCCAAAAATTGGGCCCCACACACACCCACCCCTTCAGTGGCAGCAGTTGTGCCCTAGTTGTACACTTCACAGCTAGATTTGCATCAAGCACATTCAAAAATACGTCATTCTTATCCGTCCCCAGGATGACACCGGGGTAGGTAGCAAAGTCTTTCCTGATCCCAGCTCTGTTCATCTTGGCTTCTTTTAAAAACACAGCAAGCAAGGGTTACTCCAAGTGGAGTCTCCCTTTTTTCCAAAAATTGGGCCACACACACACCCACCCCTTCAGTGGTAGCAGTTGTGCCCTAGTTGTACACTTCACAGCTACATTTGCATCAAGCACATTCAAAAATACGCCATTCTTATCCGTCCCCAGGATGACACCGGGGTAGGTAGCAAAGTCTTTCCTGATCCCAGCTCTGTTCATCTTGGCTTCTTTTAAAAACAATGTAAGCAAGGGTTACTCCAAGCGGAGTCTCCCTTTTTTCCAAAAATTGGGCCCCACACACACCCACCCCTTCAGTGGCAGCAGTTGTGCCCTAGTTGTACACTTCACAGCTAGATTTGCATCAAGCACATTCAAAAATACGTCATTCTTATCCGTCCCCAGGATGACACCGGGGTAGGTAGCAAAGTCTTTCCTGATCCCAGCTCTGTTCATCTTGGCTTCTTTTAAAAACACAGCAAGCAAGGGTTACTCCAAGCGGAGTCTCCCTTTTTTTCCAAAAATTGGGCCCCACACACCCACCCATTCAGTGGCAGCAGTTGTGCCCCAGTTGTACACTTCACAGCTAGATTTGCATCAAGCACATTCAAAAATACGTCATTCTTATCCGTCCCCAGGATGACACCGGGGTAGGTAGCAAAGTCTTTCCTGATCCCAGCTCTGTTCATCTTGGCTTCTTTTAAAAACACAGCAAGCAAGGGTTACTCCAAGCGGAGTCTCCCTTTTTTTCCAAAAATTGGGCCCCACACACCCACCCATTCAGTGGCAGCAGTTGTGCCCTAGTTGTACACTTCACAGCTACATTTGCATCAAGCACATTCAAAAATACGCCATTCTTATCCGTCCCCAGGATGACACCGGGGTAGGTAGCAAAGTCTTTCCTGATCCCAGCTCTGTTCATCTTGGCTTCTTTTAAAAACACATCAAGCAAGGGTTACTCCAAGCGGAGTCTCCCTTTTTTTCCAAAAATTGGGCCCCACACACCCACCCATTCAGTGGCAGCAGTTGTGCCCCAGTTGTACACTTCACAGCTAGATTTGCATCAAGCACATTCAAAAATACGTCATTCTTATCCGTCCCCAGGATGACACCGGGGTAGGTAGCAAAGTCTTTCCTGATCCCAGCTCTGTTCATCTTGGCTTCTTTTAAAAACACATCAAGCAAGGGTTACTCCAAGCGGAGTCTCCCTTTTTTCCAAAAATTGGGCCCCACACACACCCACCCCTTCAGTGGCAGCAGTTGTGCCCTAGTTGTACACTTCACAGCTACATTTGCATCAAGCACATTCAAAAATACGCCATTCTTATCCATCCCCAGGATGACACCGGGGTAGGTAGCAAAGTCTTTGCTGACCCATGACTTGTTCATCTTGGCTTCTTTTAAAAACAATGTAAGCAAGGGTTACTCCAAGCGGAGTCTCCCTTTTTTCCAAAAATTGGGCCCCATACACACCCACCCCTTCAGTGGCAGCAGTTGTGCCCTAGTTGTACACTTCACAGCTACATTTGCATCAAGCACATTCAAAAATACGCCATTCTTATCCGTCCCCAGGATGACACCGGGGTAGGTAGCAAAGTCTTTCCTGATCCCAGCTCTGTTCATCTTGGCTTCTTTTAAAAACACATCAAGCAAGGGTTACTCCAAGCGGAGTCTCCCTTTTTTCCAAAAATTGGGCCCCACACACACCCACCCCTTCAGTGGCAGCAGTTGTGCCCTAGTTGTACACTTCACAGCTACATTTGCATCAAGCACATTCAAAAATACGCCATTCTTATCCATCCCCAGGATGACACCGGGGTAGGTAGCAAAGTCTTTGCTGACCCATGACTTGTTCATCTTGGCTTCTTTTAAAAACAATGTAAGCAAGGGTTACTCCAAGCGGAGTCTCCCTTTTTTCCAAAAATTGGGCCCCACACACACCCACCCCTTCAGTGGCAGCAGTTGTGCCCTAGTTGTACACTTCACAGCTACATTTGCATCAAGCACATTCAAAAATACGCCATTCTTATCCGTCCCCAGGATGACACCGGGGTAGGTAGCAAAGTCTTTCCTGATCCCAGCTCTGTTCATCTTGGCTTCTTTTAAAAACACAGCAAGCAAGGGTTACTCCAAGCGGAGTCTCCCTTTTTTTCCAAAAATTGGGCCCCACACACCCACCCATTCAGTGGCAGCAGTTGTGCCCTAGTTGTACACTTCACAGCTACATTTGCATCAAGCACATTCAAAAATACGCCATTCTTATCCGTCCCCAGGATGACACCGGGGTAGGTAGCAAAGTCTTTCCTGATCCCAGCTCTGTTCATCTTGGCTTCTTTTAAAAACACATCAAGCAAGGGTTACTCCAAGCGGAGTCTCCCTTTTTTTCCAAAAATTGGGCCCCACACACCCACCCATTCAGTGGCAGCAGTTGTGCCCCAGTTGTACACTTCACAGCTAGATTTGCATCAAGCACATTCAAAAATACGTCATTCTTATCCGTCCCCAGGATGACACCGGGGTAGGTAGCAAAGTCTTTCCTGATCCCAGCTCTGTTCATCTTGGCTTCTTTTAAAAACACAGCAAGCAAGGGTTACTCCAAGTGGAGTCTCCCTTTTTTCCAAAAATTGGGCCACACACACACCCACCCCTTCAGTGGTAGCAGTTGTGCCCTAGTTGTACACTTCACAGCTACATTTGCATCAAGCACATTCAAAAATACGCCATTCTTATCCGTCCCCAGGATGACACCGGGGTAGGTAGCAAAGTCTTTCCTGATCCCAGCTCTGTTCATCTTGGCTTCTTTTAAAAACAATGTAAGCAAGGGTTACTCCAAGCGGAGTCTCCCTTTTTTCCAAAAATTGGGCCCCACACACACCCACCCCTTCAGTGGCAGCAGTTGTGCCCTAGTTGTACACTTCACAGCTAGATTTGCATCAAGCACATTCAAAAATACGTCATTCTTATCCGTCCCCAGGATGACACCGGGGTAGGTAGCAAAGTCTTTCCTGATCCCAGCTCTGTTCATCTTGGCTTCTTTTAAAAACACAGCAAGCAAGGGTTACTCCAAGCGGAGTCTCCCTTTTTTTCCAAAAATTGGGCCCCACACACCCACCCATTCAGTGGCAGCAGTTGTGCCCCAGTTGTACACTTCACAGCTAGATTTGCATCAAGCACATTCAAAAATACGTCATTCTTATCCGTCCCCAGGATGACACCGGGGTAGGTAGCAAAGTCTTTCCTGATCCCAGCTCTGTTCATCTTGGCTTCTTTTAAAAACACAGCAAGCAAGGGTTACTCCAAGCGGAGTCTCCCTTTTTTTCCAAAAATTGGGCCCCACACACCCACCCATACAGTGGCAGCAGTTGTGCCCTAGTTGTACACTTCACAGCTACATTTGCATCAAGCACATTCAAAAATACGCCATTCTTATCCGTCCCCAGGATGACACCGGGGTAGGTAGCAAAGTCTTTCCTGATCCCAGCTCTGTTCATCTTGGCTTCTTTTAAAAACACATCAAGCAAGGGTTACTCCAAGCGGAGTCTCCCTTTTTTTCCAAAAATTGGGCCCCACACACCCACCCATTCAGTGGCAGCAGTTGTGCCCCAGTTGTACACTTCACAGCTAGATTTGCATCAAGCACATTCAAAAATACGTCATTCTTATCCGTCCCCAGGATGACACCGGGGTAGGTAGCAAAGTCTTTCCTGATCCCAGCTCTGTTCATCTTGGCTTCTTTTAAAAACACATCAAGCAAGGGTTACTCCAAGCGGAGTCTCCCTTTTTTCCAAAAATTGGGCCCCACACACACCCACCCCTTCAGTGGCAGCAGTTGTGCCCTAGTTGTACACTTCACAGCTACATTTGCATCAAGCACATTCAAAAATACGCCATTCTTATCCATCCCCAGGATGACACCGGGGTAGGTAGCAAAGTCTTTGCTGACCCATGACTTGTTCATCTTGGCTTCTTTTAAAAACAATGTAAGCAAGGGTTACTCCAAGCGGAGTCTCCCTTTTTTCCAAAAATTGGGCCCCATACACACCCACCCCTTCAGTGGCAGCAGTTGTGCCCTAGTTGTACACTTCACAGCTACATTTGCATCAAGCACATTCAAAAATACGCCATTCTTATCCGTCCCCAGGATGACACCGGGGTAGGTAGCAAAGTCTTTCCTGATCCCAGCTCTGTTCATCTTGGCTTCTTTTAAAAACACATCAAGCAAGGGTTACTCCAAGCGGAGTCTCCCTTTTTTCCAAAAATTGGGCCCCACACACACCCACCCCTTCAGTGGCAGCAGTTGTGCCCTAGTTGTACACTTCACAGCTACATTTGCATCAAGCACATTCAAAAATACGCCATTCTTATCCATCCCCAGGATGACACCGGGGTAGGTAGCAAAGTCTTTGCTGACCCATGACTTGTTCATCTTGGCTTCTTTTAAAAACAATGTAAGCAAGGGTTACTCCAAGCGGAGTCTCCCTTTTTTCCAAAAATTGGGCCCCACACACACCCACCCCTTCAGTGGCAGCAGTTGTGCCCTAGTTGTACACTTCACAGCTACATTTGCATCAAGCACATTCAAAAATACGCCATTCTTATCCGTCCCCAGGATGACACCGGGGTAGGTAGCAAAGTCTTTCCTGATCCCAGCTCTGTTCATCTTGGCTTCTTTTAAAAACACAGCAAGCAAGGGTTACTCCAAGCGGAGTCTCCCTTTTTTTCCAAAAATTGGGCCCCACACACCCACCCATTCAGTGGCAGCAGTTGTGCCCTAGTTGTACACTTCACAGCTACATTTGCATCAAGCACATTCAAAAATACGCCATTCTTATCCGTCCCCAGGATGACACCGGGGTAGGTAGCAAAGTCTTTCCTGATCCCAGCTCTGTTCATCTTGGCTTCTTTTAAAAACACATCAAGCAAGGGTTACTCCAAGCGGAGTCTCCCTTTTTTTCCAAAAATTGGGCCCCACACACCCACCCATTCAGTGGCAGCAGTTGTGCCCCAGTTGTACACTTCACAGCTAGATTTGCATCAAGCACATTCAAAAATACGTCATTCTTATCCGTCCCCAGGATGACACCGGGGTAGGTAGCAAAGTCTTTCCTGATCCCAGCTCTGTTCATCTTGGCTTCTTTTAAAAACACATCAAGCAAGGGTTACTCCAAGCGGAGTCTCCCTTTTTTCCAAAAATTGGGCCCCACACACACCCACCCCTTCAGTGGCAGCAGTTGTGCCCTAGTTGTACACTTCACAGCTACATTTGCATCAAGCACATTCAAAAATACGCCATTCTTATCCATCCCCAGGATGACACCGGGGTAGGTAGCAAAGTCTTTGCTGACCCATGACTTGTTCATCTTGGCTTCTTTTAAAAACAATGTAAGCAAGGGTTACTCCAAGCGGAGTCTCCCTTTTTTCCAAAAATTGGGCCCCATACACACCCACCCCTTCAGTGGCAGCAGTTGTGCCCTAGTTGTACACTTCACAGCTACATTTGCATCAAGCACATTCAAAAATACGCCATTCTTATCCGTCCCCAGGATGACACCGGGGTAGGTAGCAAAGTCTTTCCTGATCCCAGCTCTGTTCATCTTGGCTTCTTTTAAAAACACATCAAGCAAGGGTTACTCCAAGCGGAGTCTCCCTTTTTTCCAAAAATTGGGCCCCACACACACCCACCCCTTCAGTGGCAGCAGTTGTGCCCTAGTTGTACACTTCACAGCTACATTTGCATCAAGCACATTCAAAAATACGCCATTCTTATCCATCCCCAGGATGACACCGGGGTAGGTAGCAAAGTCTTTGCTGACCCATGACTTGTTCATCTTGGCTTCTTTTAAAAACAATGTAAGCAAGGGTTACTCCAAGCGGAGTCTCCCTTTTTTCCAAAAATTGGGCCCCACACACACCCACCCCTTCAGTGGCAGCAGTTGTGCCCTAGTTGTACACTTCACAGCTACATTTGCATCAAGCACATTCAAAAATACGCCATTCTTATCCGTCCCCAGGATGACACCGGGGTAGGTAGCAAAGTCTTTCCTGATCCCAGCTCTGTTCATCTTGGCTTCTTTTAAAAACACATCAAGCAAGGGTTACTCCAAGCGGAGTCTCCCTTTTTTCCAAAAATTGGGCCCCACACACACCCACCCCTTCAGTGGCAGCAGTTGTGCCCTAGTTGTACACTTCACAGCTACATTTGCATCAAGCACATTCAAAAATACGCCATTCTTATCCGTCCCCAGGATGACACCGGGGTAGGTAGCAAAGTCTTTCCTGATCCCAGCTCTGTTCATCTTGGCTTCTTTTAAAAACACATCAAGCAAGGGTTACTCCAAGCGGAGTCTCCCTTTTTTCCAAAAATTGGGCCCCACACACACCCACCCCTTCAGTGGCAGCAGTTGTGCCCTAGTTGTACACTTCACAGCTACATTTGCATCAAGCACATTCAAAAATACGCCATTCTTATCCATCCCCAGGATGACACCGGGGTAGGTAGCAAAGTCTTTGCTGACCCATGACTTGTTCATCTTGGCTTCTTTTAAAAACAATGTAAGCAAGGGTTACTCCAAGCGGAGTCTCCCTTTTTTCCAAAAATTGGGCCCCACACACACCCACCCCTTCAGTGGCAGCAGTTGTGCCCTAGTTGTACACTTCACAGCTACATTTGCATCAAGCACATTCAAAAATACGCCATTCTTATCCGTCCCCAGGATGACACCGGGGTAGGTAGCAAAGTCTTTCCTGATCCCAGCTCTGTTCATCTTGGCTTCTTTTAAAAACACATCAAGCAAGGGTTACTCCAAGCGGAGTCTCCCTTTTTTCCAAAAATTGGGCCCCACACACACCCACCCCTTCAGTGGCAGCAGTTGTGCCCTAGTTGTACACTTCACAGCTACATTTGCATCAAGCACATTCAAAAATACGCCATTCTTATCCATCCCCAGGATGACACCGGGGTAGGTAGCAAAGTCTTTGCTGACCCATGACTTGTTCATCTTGGCTTCTTTTAAAAACAATGTAAGCAAGGGTTACTCCAAGCGGAGTCTCCCTTTTTTCCAAAAATTGGGCCCCACACACACCCACCCCTTCAGTGGCAGCAGTTGTGCCCTAGTTGTACACTTCACAGCTACATTTGCATCAAGCACATTCAAAAATACGCCATTCTTATCCGTCCCCAGGATGACACCGGGGTAGGTAGCAAAGTCTTTCCTGATCCCAGCTCTGTTCATCTTGGCTTCTTTTAAAAACACAGCAAGCAAGGGTTACTCCAAGCGGAGTCTCCCTTTTTTTCCAAAAATTGGGCCCCACACACCCACCCATTCAGTGGCAGCAGTTGTGCCCCAGTTGTACACTTCACAGCTAGATTTGCATCAAGCACATTCAAAAATACGTCATTCTTATCCGTCCCCAGGATGACACCGGGGTAGGTAGCAAAGTCTTTCCTGATCCCAGCTCTGTTCATCTTGGCTTCTTTTAAAAACACAGCAAGCAAGGGTTACTCCAAGCGGAGTCTCCCTTTTTTTCCAAAAATTGGGCCCCACACACCCACCCATTCAGTGGCAGCAGTTGTGCCCCAGTTGTACACTTCACAGCTAGATTTGCATCAAGCACATTCAAAAATACGCCATTCTTATCCATCCCCAGGATGACACCGGGGTAGGTAGCAAAGTCTTTGCTGACCCATGACTTGTTCATCTTGGCTTCTTTTAAAAACAATGTAAGCAAGGGTTACTCCAAGCGGAGTCTCCCTTTTTTCCAAAAATTGGGCCCCACACACACCCACCCCTTCAGTGGCAGCAGTTGTGCCCTAGTTGTACACTTCACAGCTACATTTGCATCAAGCACATTCAAAAATACGCCATTCTTATCCGTCCCCAGGATGACACCGGGGTAGGTAGCAAAGTCTTTCCTGATCCCAGCTCTGTTCATCTTGGCTTCTTTTAAAAACACATCAAGCAAGGGTTACTCCAAGCGGAGTCTCCCTTTTTTTCCAAAAATTGGGCCCCACACACCCACCCATTCAGTGGCAGCAGTTGTGCCCCAGTTGTACACTTCACAGCTAGATTTGCATCAAGCACATTCAAAAATACGTCATTCTTATCCGTCCCCAGGATGACACCGGGGTAGGTAGCAAAGTCTTTCCTGATCCCAGCTCTGTTCATCTTGGCTTCTTTTAAAAACACAGCAAGCAAGGGTTACTCCAAGCGGAGTCTCCCTTTTTTTCCAAAAATTGGGCCCCACACACCCACCCATTCAGTGGCAGCAGTTGTGCCCCAGTTGTACACTTCACAGCTAGATTTGCATCAAGCACATTCAAAAATACGCCATAATTAACCGTCCCCAGGATGACACCAGGGTAGGTAGCAAAGTCTTTCCTGATCCCAGCTCTGTTCATCTTGGCTTCTTTTAAAAACAATGTAAGCAAGGGTTACTCCAAGCGGAGTCTCCCTTTTTTTCCAAAAATTGGGCCCCACACACCCACCCATTCAGTGGCAGCACTTGTGCCCTAGTTGCAAACAGGATGTTTTGATTTGCATCAAGCACATTCCAAATCAACAAGCATTTACTCTCCCCAGGATGACACAGGGGTAGTAAATTCCTTCTGGATCCATGACTTGTTCATTTTGATGAACGTCAGTCTGTCCACATTGTCACTGGACAGACGCGTGCGCTTATCTGTCAGCACACACCCAGCAGCACTGAAGACACGTTCAGAGACAACGCTGGCAGCTGGACACGACAAAATCTCCAAGGCGTAACTGGAGAGCTCTGGCCATTTTTCAAGATTTGAAGCCCAAAATGAGCAAGGCTTCATTTGCAAAGTCATGGCATCAATGTTCATTTGGAGATACTCCTGTATCATCCTCTCCAGCCGTTGACTATGTGTCAGACTTGTTGTCTCTGGTGGCCTTGCAAAGGACGGTCTAAAAAAATTATGAAACGATTCAATAAAATTGCTGCTTCCAGCACCAGATACGGTGTTACTGGTACGGGTAGACTGTTGAAGATGACGAGACCGTCCCATGTTTGTCAAGTTACAACTGGGAGATTCACTCCCTGCACCTGCACGGTTGTTTGGTGGAAAAGCCGAGCTAAGATCTAGTAACAGCTTCTGCTGATACTCCTGCATACGTGCGTCCCTTTCTATGGCTGGAATTATGTCACAAAATTTGGACTTGTACCGGGGATCTAATAGTGTGGCAATCCAGTAGTCATCATCACTTCTAATTTTGACAATACGACTGTCATGTTGGAGGTAGTGCAACAAAAAGGCACTCATGTGTCTTGCGCAGCCATGCGGACCAAGTCCACGCTGTGTTTGTGGCATAGAGGTGCTACCCGTTCTTTCTTCCTCTGACATCTGACCCCAACCTCTTTCAACTGAAATTTGACCAAGGTCTCCCTCATCCGCTGAGTCTTCCATGTCCATGGACAGTTTGTCCTCCATTTCTTCATGTTCTCCTGCACCTTGCTCAACATTTCGCCTGCTACTATGCGCCCTTGTCGATCCCTGTCCCCCTTGGTCCCATGCCTGCTGCGTTGGTGATGATGAACGTCTGGACCTTGGTGATGTTGTTGTCCCTTGCGCATATGAATCCTCCTGTAGTTCCTCCCCTTCATGTTGTCCCACCCCCTGACTCCGAATAGTGTTTAGCGTGTGCTCCAGCATGTAAATGACTGGAATCGTCATGCTGATAATGGCATTGTCAGCGCTAAACATATTCGTCGCCATGTTGAAACTGTGCAGAAGGGTGCATAGGTCCTTGATCTGAGACCACTCCATCAGGGTGATCTGCCCCACCTCTGCATCTCGTTGGCCCAGGCTATACGTCATGACGTATTGCACCAGGGCTCTGCGGTGCTGCCACAGTCGCTGTAACATGTGGAAAGTTGAATTCCAGCGTGTCGCCACATCGCATTTCAGGCGATGAACCGGCAGGCCGAAAGACTTCTGGAGCGATGCAAGTCGCTCAGCTGCGGCGCTTGAACGGCGGAAGTGAGCAGACAGTTTTCGTGCCCTGTTCAGAAGGCCATCTAGGCCGGGATAGTGTGTTAAAAATTGCTGCACGACAAGGTTCAACACGTGAGCCATACAAGGTACGTGTGTCACCTTGCCCAGGCGAAGGGCCGCACCCAGGTTTGCAGCATTGTCGCACACGGCCTTACCAGGCTGCAGGTTGAGTGGAGACAACCATTTATTAAACTCGGACCGCAGAGCTGACCACAACTCCTCAGCTGTGTGACTCTTATTACCAAGACATGTCAAGCTAAAGACCGCCTGATGCCGTTGCGCTCTGCTGCCAGCATAGTAATGAGGGGTGCGTGATTCCTTCTGCGCAGTGAGAACGCTGGTGGCCTGACCAGGCAGGCTTGGGGCGGAGGTGGAGGACCCAGATGAGGTGGAGGATGCAGAAGCAGTGGCGGAACTTGGACAGACAGAGGATTGACACACAAGTCGTGGGGACGGCAAGACTTGTGCAGCAGACCCTTCACCATCTATCACCATAGTTACCCAGTGCCCAGTCAGCGACATGTAACGTCCCTGTCCATGCTTACTGGTCCAAGTATCGGTGGTGAAATGCACCCGTTCACACACAGAGTTTCTCAAGGAAGCGGTGATGTTGTGTGCGACATGCTGGTGTAGCGCGGGCACACCTTTCTTAGAGAAGTAGTGGCGACTAGGCATCTGGTACTGGGGCACAGCGACAGACATAAGGTCTCTAAAATCCTGTGTGTCCACTAGGCGGAAAGGCAGCATTTCGGTAGCCAACAGCTTACAGAGGGATAGAGTCAACCTCTTAGCTTTGTCATGGGTCGGAGGAAGTGGCCTTTTATTTGACCACATCTGAGGGACAGAGATCTGGCTGCTGTGTGTAGACGGTGTTGAGTAGGGTGTCCCTGGAAAAATGCAGGTTTGTGAGGAAAGTGCAGGCGGAGACATGATGTTGCCTTCATCCAACGTTGGTGCTATCGATGTCTGAGAGAGCTGTACACACTCACTTGTTTCCCCTTCCAAACCAACTGACGACCTTACAAGCAAACTGCCTGTTGCGGTTACAGTGGTGGAAGTTTTGCGTGGAAAAACAGGTGTGACAGCTGTCCCCACAGTCCTAGAAGATGAAGAGCGCGCGGATGCACTGGAAGGGGCGGGCGGTGGATGGTTCGCTCCGCTAGGCCGCATTGCAGCACGGTGAGCTTCCCACCGGGACTTATGATATTTAGTCATGTGACGATTCATGGAAGAAGTTGTCAAACTGCTGAGGTTTTGACCTCTACTAACAGAATCATGAAAAATGTTACATATCACATGAGTTGGGCGATCTTTTTCGATGTGAAAAAAGGACCAGGCTAGGCAAGGCTTAGAGGCCATGCGACCTGTTGATCCACCCCGAATAATGCTCATAGGCAGAGTGGTGGCTGAGGATGCAGTTGTAGACGTGCTACCAGTGCTCCGACTCTGTCCAGGAAGGCGCAAGGTAACTTCGTCGTCGGTTGCATCCTCCTCCACCGCCTCTGTTGACCTCCTCGAGTGCCTGACTGGGGGTTGACAGTAGGTGGGATCTAGAACGTCATCATCAATTGTTGTGTTTGCACTCCCCTCCCCCTCAAACCGAGCCTCTTCTTGCCCTGACCGAATATTTAAGTTGTCATCCCAATCGGGTATCTGCGTCTTATCTTCATCAGTATGTTCCTCATTGTCTATAACCACAGGTGTTACAGTTTGTGACAAAGGGTCAACATTATGCTCAGAAACTTGGTCCTCACGGCCTGAATCAGAGTCACAAAGGTTCTGGGCATCACTGCAGACCATTTCCTGTTCTGTACTCACTGTAGCTTGGGAGCAGACCTCTGATTCCCAGGCTATAGTGTGACTGAACAGCTCTGCAGACTCAGCCATCTCAGTTCCACCATACTGTGCAGGGCTGATGGAGACTTCAGAGCTGGGAGAAATCAAGTGTGATTGGGATGACAACTCAGAGGACTGGTGTTTTTTGGATGCGGTACTTGAAGTGGCTGAGAGGGCACTTGTTGGACCACTTGAGATCCATTCAAGCATTTTCCTTTTTTGCCCATCATCTACCTTTGTTCCTCTTGTTCGTGTCCGTAAAAAAGGGAGCACATCGGATTGTCCACAATAAGTAGTAGACATCTTACTTTTGCTAGTAGATGGTCTATCTGCAGCAGATGATAATGGAGCTTTGCCACCTTCCCCACTGACAAAACCTTTTTTGCCTTTTCCACCACGCCTCTTCCCCTTTCCACCAGCATCTGTCATTTTGCCACTCATGTTGATTGCGACAAGATTGTGGACTGAAAATGTGGTAGTAAAAATTGAGAGGTGGTGAAGATTGCAGTGGTGGTCTAGCTTTATTAACAGCAGAATAATAAAGAATAAATATCCCTGACAATGTAACTTAGTTATAATTAGTTGGAGTGTGCAACGCAGGCAGACGTGCTGCAAATGTCTTGGCACTAGTGGGACTAAAGCAAAGTCCAATAGCCACGTATAGGATGCCACTAGGTACACTGAGTGTTTGCTAGTATAATGGCTTAGTTATAATTAGTTGGAGTGTGCAACGCAGGCAGATGCGCTCTGCAAATGTCTTGGCACTAGTGGGACTATAGCAAAGTCCAATAGCCACGTATAGGATGCCACTAGGTACACTAAGTGTTTGCTAGTATAATGGCTTAGTTATAATTAGTTGGAGTGTGCAACGCAGGCAGATGCGCTCTGCAAATGTCTTGGCACTAGTGGGACTAAAGCAAAGTCCAATAGCCACGTATAGGATGCCACTAGGTACACTAAGTGTTTGCTAGTATAATGGCTTAGTTATAATTAGTTGGAGTGTGCAACGTAGGCAGATGCGCTCTGCAAATGTCTTGGCACTAGTGGGACTATAGCAAAGTCCAATAGCCACGTATAGGATGCCACTAGGTACACTGAGTGTGTGCTAGTATAATGGCTTAGTTATAATTAGTTGGAGTGTGCAACGCAGGCAGATGCGTTCTGCAAATGTCTTGGCACTAGTGGGACTAAAGCAAAGTCCAATAGCCACGTATAGGATGCCACTAGGTACACTAAGTGTTTGCTAGTATAATGGCTTAGTTATAATTAGTTGGAGTGTGCAACGCAGGCAGATGCGCTCTGCAAATGTCTTGGCACTAGTGGGACTATAGCAAAGTCCAATAGCCACGTATAGGATGCCACTAGGTACACTGAGTGTGTGCTAGTATAATGGCTTAGTTATAATTAGTTGGAGTGTGCAACGCAGGCAGATGCGTTCTGCAAATGTCTTGGCACTAGTGGGACAAAAGCAAAGTCCAATAGCCACGTATAGGATACCACTAGGTACACTAAGTGTTTGCTAGTATAATGGCTTAGTTATAATTAGTTGGAGTGTGCAACGCAGGCAGATGCGCTCTGCAAATGTCTTGGCACTAGTGGGACTATAGCAAAGTCCAATAGCCACGTATAGGATGCCACTAGGTACACTGAGTGTTTGCTAGTATAATGGCTTAGTTATAATTAGTTGGAGTGTGCAACGCAGGCAGATGCGCTCTGCAAATGTCTTGGCACTAGTGGGACTATAGCAAAGTCCAATAGCCACGTATAGGATGCCACTAGGTACACTAAGTGTTTGCTAGTATAATGGCTTAGTTATAATTAGTTGGAGTGTGCAACGCAGGCAGATGCGCTCTGCAAATGTCTTGGCACTAGTGGGACTATAGCAAAGTCCAATAGCCACGTATAGGATGCCACTAGGTACACTGAGTGTGTGCTAGTATAATGGCTTAGTTATAATTAGTTGGAGTGTGCAACGCAGGCAGATGCGCTCTGCAAATGTCTTGGCACTAGTGGGACTATAGCAAAGTCCAATAGCCACGTATAGGATGCCACTAGGTACACTGAGTGTGTGCTAGTATAATGGCTTAGTTATAATTAGTTGGAGTGTGCAACGCAGGCAGATGCGCTCTGCAAATGTCTTGGCACTAGTGGGACTATAGCAAAGTCCAATAGCCACGTATAGGATGCCACTAGGTACACTAAGTGTTTGCTAGTATAATGGCTTAGTTATAATTAGTTGGAGTGTGCAACGCAGGCAGATGCGCTCTGCAAATGTCTTGGCACTAGTGGGACTATAGCAAAGTCCAATAGCCACGTATAGGATGCCACTAGGTACACTGAGTGTGTGCTAGTATAATGGCTTAGTTATAATTAGTTGGAGTGTGCAACGCAGGCAGATGCGCTCTGCAAATGTCTTGGCACTAGTGGGACTATAGCAAAGTCCAATAGCCACGTATAGGATGCCACTAGGTACACTGAGTGTGTGCTAGTATAATGGCTTAGTTATAATTAGTTGGAGTGTGCAACGCAGGCAGATGCGCTCTGCAAATGTCTTGGCACTAGTGGGACTATAGCAAAGTCCAATAGCCACGTATAGGATGCCACTAGGAACACTGAGTGTGTGCTAGTATAATGGCTTAGTTATAATTAGTTGGAGTGTGCAACGCAGGCAGATGCGTTCTGCAAATGTCTTGGCACTAGTGGGACTAAAGCAAAGTCCAATAGCCACGTATAGGATGCCACTAGGTACACTAAGTGTTTGCTAGTATAATGGCTTAGTTATAATTAGTTGGAGTGTGCAACGCAGGCAGATTCGCTCTGCAAATGTCTTGGCACTAGTGGGACTATAGCAAAGTCCAATAGCCACGTATAGGATGCCACTAGGTACACTGAGTGTGTGCTAGTATAATGGCTTAGTTATAATTAGTTGGAGTGTGCAACGCAGGCAGATGCGTTCTGCAAATGTCTTGGCACTAGTGGGACTAAAGCAAAGTCCAATAGCCACGTATAGGATGCCACTAGGTACACTAAGTGTTTGCTAGTATAATGGCTTAGTTATAATTAGTTGGAGTGTGCAACGCAGGCAGATGCGCTCTGCAAATGTCTTGGCACTAGTGGGACTATAGCAAAGTCCAATAGCCACGTATAGGATGCCACTAGGTACACTGAGTGTTTGCTAGTATAATGGCTTAGTTATAATTAGTTGGAGTGTGCAACGCAGGCAGATGCGCTCTGCAAATGTCTTGGCACTAGTGGGACTATAGCAAAGTCCAATAGCCACGTATAGGATGCCACTAGGTACACTAAGTGTTTGCTAGTATAATGGCTTAGTTATAATTAGTTGGAGTGTGCAACGCAGGCAGATGCGCTCTGCAAATGTCTTGGCACTAGTGGGACTATAGCAAAGTCCAATAGCCACGTATAGGATGCCACTAGGTACACTGAGTGTTTGCTAGTATAATGGCTTAGTTATAATTAGTTGGAGTGTGCAACGCAGGCAGATGCGCTCTGCAAATGTCTTGGCACTAGTGGGACTATAGCAAAGTCCAATAGCCACGTATAGGATGCCACTAGGTACACTGAGTGTTTGCTAGTATAATGGCTTAGTTATAATTAGTTGGAGTGTGCAACGCAGGCAGATGCGCTCTGCAAATGTCTTGGCACTAGTGGGACTATAGCAAAGTCCAATAGCCACGTATAGGATGCCACTAGGTACACTGAGTGTTTGCTAGTATAATGGCTTAGTTATAATTAGTTGGAGTGTGCAACGCAGGCAGATGCGCTCTGCAAATGTCTTGGCACTAGTGGGACTATAGCAAAGTCCAATAGCCACGTATAGGATGCCACTAGGTACACTGAGTGTTTGCTAGTATAATGGCTTAGTTATAATTAGTTGTAGTGTGCAATGCAGGCAGACGTGCTCTGCAAATGTCTTTGCACTAGTGGGACTATAGCAAAGTCCAATAGCCACAGATAGGATGCCACTAGGTACACTGAGTGTTTGCTAGTATAATGGCTTAGTTATGAGTTGGAGTGTGCAGAGGACAAGAGGGTACAGTGGCAGGATTGTGGTGCTCTGGGTAGAGGAATGGAAGCCTGCCTTTCTATTCCCTCCTAATGGTGAAATGCAGGGAGGAAATCCCTGACCTTGGCTGCACAGACGCTGGCGCTGTTTTCAGGACCTGTCACCTTAACTCTGACCCTGCCGGTTTGAGCCCTTAAAAGGACTGCTATAAAGTGCTCTCCCTATGCTGTCTAACGCTGTGTATGCAGCGCATACAGCTGTATCAGCGATAGGACTCAAGACGGAGCTGCGACAGTGATGTCTGACACCAAAGACGCAGAAGGCAGATAATGGCGTCCGTGAAGAAAATGTCCGGTTTTATAATGCAGGGACATGTGACATGCAGATCCTATCACACATGCCGTTGCTTCTCTGGCTCAAAGTCCACTTAGCTGTGTGTGTGTCTGTGATTGGCTGACATGCTGGCCCGCCCCACAAGACGCGCGCGCTTAGGGAAGGAAGACAAGAAAAAAAAAAAAAAAAATGGCGATCGCCATTATAGAAACAGCAGTGATCTGAAGGCGCTGTTCACGCACACTATACACTGAAATGTGATAATAGTTTGATTCACAGAGTGACTTACACTATTACAGCAGAAACCAAGCTATGATTTAGCTGTTTTTTGGCTGCTAGAACCGTTCTCGAACGTTTCTAGAACTATCGAGCTTTTGCAAAAAGCTCGAGTTCTAGTTCGATCTAGAACATGCCCCAAAATCACTCGAGCCTAGAACTGGAGAACCACGAACCACGAACCGCGCTCAACTCTAATGTTGATGCAAAATCTTTTTAGTGTAAAAATAAAAAACATTGCTTTTAGTATGTGATAGCAGTCAAACATAAAAAAAACTATATACAGTAAATCTGGTATTGCTGTAATCGCACCATCCGTAAGAATAAAACCATCTAATCACTTCACTGCATGCATGGTGAACAGAGTAAAAAACTAATAAAATTGATTCCTGAACTGCCATTGATTTTTTTATTCTTCCTCCCAAAGACCGCAGCAAGGCTCGGCTCACATTTATCCTGCGCTCTACACTGAGCTCTTAGACCGTAGTTTACATGTAAATCTTTAAAATACATGATTCAGAAGAAACCCCTAATGGAAAATTGTCTATAATGAGGCAAAGGGAATCATTTTGGTCTGTCTGCCTATAATCCGCTATGCATATGTATTTTCGGTTTTGCATAAGAGTGCGGTCAACCAGTTTTGTGCCCTTCTGAAACAGAGGACATCTGAACAGAGGCCAGACAAAGTCCAGAGTAACTCTGTTGCCTCATTATAGTGAATGGATATCTCTAGGATGTCATCTGAATCACAGTATTGGGAGGTTTCAATGGAAACTCTAATGTAAGTGCCACAGCGTAGAGCACAAGATAAATGTGATGAAAAATGTTATGCAAAATATTCCCAGTAAAAGCTTCAACTTAAGCCACAAAGAATATCAAGTCCCCACTCAAGTAAATCATTTGTTAGTAGATAAGGGGTTTTCACATTATTGGTAACACAAAGGCTCTGGAGTAGAGTTGAGCGCGGTTCGTGGTTCGTGGTTCTCCAGTTCGCGGCTCTAGTGATTTTGGGGGCTGTTCTAGATCGAACTAGAACTTGAGCTTTTTGGCAAAAGCTCGATAGTTCTAGATACGTTCGAGAAAGGTTCTAGCAGCAAAAAAAACAGCTAATTCCTAGCTGGCTTTCCGCTGTAATAGTGTAAGTCACTCTGTGACTCACACTATTATGACATTTCAGTGTATAGTGTGCGGGAACAGCGCATTCAGATCACTGCTGTATGTATAATGGCGATCGCCATTTTTTTTTTTTCCTTGTCTTCCTTCACTAAGCGCGCGCGTGTAGTGGGGAGGGCCAGCATGTCAGCCAATCCCAGACACACACACAGCTAAGTGGACTTTTAGCCAGAGAAGCAATGGCATGTGTGATAGGATGTCCATGTCACATGTCCCTGCATTATAAAAACGAGTATCTGCCCGTCCGGACGCCATTATCTCTTCTGCGTCCTTGGTGTCAGACATCACTGGCGCAGCTCCTATCGCCGATACAGCTTTATTACGCTCCATACACAGCGCTAGACAGCTTAGGGATAGCACTTTCTATCAGTCCTTTTAAGGGCTCATACCGGCAGGGTCAGAGCCATAGGTGACAGGTCCTGAAAACAGAGTTTAACAGCTACATAAGATGACAGCGTCTGTGTAGCTAAGGTCAGGGATTTCCTCGCTGCATTTCCCCATTAGGAGGGATAGAAAGGCAGGCTTCCTTTCCTGTACCCAGAGACCCACAACCCTGACACTGTACCCTCCTGGCCTTTGCACACTCCAACTCATTGTTACTAAGCCATTATACTAGCAAACACTGAGTGAACTTAGTGGCATCCTAAACGTGGCTATTGGACTTCTGTATAGTCATTGTAGTGCACAGATATTTGCAGCACGTCTGCCTGCATTGCACACTCAAACTCATTATAACTAAGCCATTATACTAGCAAACACTGAGTGAACTTAGTGGCATCCTAAACGTGGCTATTGGACTTCTGTATAGTCCCAGTAGTGCAAAGATATTTGCAGCACGTCTGCCTGCATTGCACACTCAAACTCATTATAACTAAGCCATTATACTAGCAAACACTGAGTGAACCTAGTGGCATCCTAAACGTGGCTATTGGACTTCTGTATAGTCCCAGTAGTGCACAGATATTTGCAGCACGTCTGCCTGCATTGCACACTCAAACTCATTATAACTAAGCCATTATACTAGCAAACACTGAGTGAACCTAGTGGCATCCTAAACGTGGCTATTGGACTTCTGTATAGTCCCAGTAGTGCAAAGATATTTGCAGCACGTCTGCCTGCATTGCACACTCAAACTCATTATAACTAAGCCATTATACTAGCAATTTATGCTGCCAGTTTAAGGGCCGTAGTTGCATTGTCAGGGATATTTATTCTTTATTATTCTGCTGTTAATAAAGCTAGACCACCGCTGCAATCTACATCACCTCTCAATTTTTACTACCACATTTTCAGTGCACAATCTTGTTGCAATCAACATGAGTGGCAAAATGACAGATGCTGGTGGAAAGGGGAAGAGGCGTGGTGGAAAAGGAAAAAAAGGGTTTGTCCGTGGGGAAGGTGGCAAAGCTCCATTATCATCTGCTGAAGATAGACCATCTACCAGCAAAAGTAAGATGTCTACTACTTACCGTGGACAATCCGATGTGCTCCCTTTTTTACGGACACGAACAACAGGAACAAAGGTAGATGATGGCCAAAAAAGGAAAATGCTTGAATGGATCTCAAGTGGTCCAACAAGTGCCCTCTCAGCCACTTCAAGTACCGCATCCAAAAAACACCAGTCCTCTGAGTTGTCATCCCAATCAAACTTGCTTTCTCCCAGGTCTGAAGTCTCCATCAGCCCTGCACAGTATGGTGGAACTGAGATGGCTGAGTCTGCAGAGCTGTTCAGTCACACTATAGCCTGGGAATCAGAGGTCTGCTCCCAAGCTACAGTGAGTACAGACCAGGAAATGGTCTGCAGTGATGCCCAGAACCTTTGTGACTCTGATTCAGGCCGTGAGCACCAAGTTTCTGAGCAGAATGTTGACCCTTTGTCACAAACTGTACCACCTGTGGTTATAGAAAATGAGGAACATACTGATGACGATGAGACGCAGATACCAGATTGGGATGACAACTTAAATATTCGGTCAGGGCAAGAAGAGGCTCGGACTGAGGGGGAGGGGAGTGCAAACACAACAATTGATGATGAAGTTCTAGATCCCACCTACTGTCAACCCACAGTCAGGCACTCGAGGAGGTCAACAGAGGCAGTGGAGGAGGATGCAACCGACGACGAAGTTACCTTGCGCCTTCCTGGACAGAGTCAGAGCACTGGTAGCATGTGTACAACTGCATCATCAGCCACCACTCTGCCTCTGAGCACTAGTCGGGGGGGCTCAGCAGGTCACATGCCCTCTAAGCCTTGCCTAGCCTGGTCCTTTTTTGACATAGAAAAAGATCGCCCAAATTATGTGATGTGTAAAATTTGTCGTGATTCTGTTAGTACAGGTCAAAACCTCAGCAGTTTGACAACTTCTTCCATGAATCGTCACATGAATAAATATCATAGGTCCCAGTGGGAAGTTCACCGTACTGCAATGCGGCCTAGCGGAGCGAACCATCCACGGCCTGCCCCTTCCAGTGCATCCGCACGCTCTTCATCTTCTAGGACTGTGGGGACAGCTGTCACACCTGGTTTTCCACGCACAACTTCCACCACTGTAACCGCAACAGGCAGTTTGCTTGGTAGGTCGTCAGTTGGTTTGGAAGGGGAAACAAGTGAGTATGTACAGCTCTCTCAGACATCGATACCACCAACGTTGGATGAAGGCAACATCATGTCTCCGCCTGCACTTTCCTCTCAAACCTGCATTTTTCCAGGGACACCTTACTCAACACCGTCTACACACAGCAGCCAGATATCTGTCCCTCAGATGTGGTCAAATAAAAGGCCATTTCCTGCGACCCATGACAAAGCTAAGAGGTTGACTCTATCCCTCTGTAAGCTCTTGGATACCGAAATGCTGCCTTTCCGCCTAGTGGACACACAGGATTTTAGAGACCTTATGTCTGTCGCTGTGCCCCAGTACCAGATGCCTAGTCGACACTACTTCTCTAGGAAAGGTGTGCCCGCGCTACACCAGCATGTCGCACACAACATCACCGCTTCCTTGACAAACTCTGTGTGTGAACGGGTGCATTTCACCACCGATACTTGGACCAGTAAGCATGGACAGGGACGTTACATGTCGCTGACTGGGCACTGGGTAACTATGGTGATAGATGGTGAAGGGTCTGCTGCACAAGTCTTGCCGTCCCCACGACTTGTGTGTCAATCCTCTGTCTGTCCAAGTTCCGCCACTGCTTCTGCCTCCTCCACCTCATCTGGGTCCTCCACCTCCGCCCCAAGCCTTCCTGGTCAGGCAACCAGCGTTCTCACTGCGCAGAAGGAATCACGCACCCCTCATTACTATGCTGGCAGCAGAGCGCAGCGGCATCAGGCGGTCTTTAGCTTGACATGTCTTGGTAATAGGAGTCACACAGCTGAGGAGTTGTGGTCAGCTCTGCGGTCCGAGTTTAATAAATGGTTGTCTCCACTCAACCTGCAGCCTGGTAAGGCCGTGTGCGACAATGCTGCAAACCTGGGTGCGGCCCTTCACCTGGGCAAGGTGACACACGTGCCTTGTATGGCTCACGTGTTGAACCTTGTTGTCCAGCAATTTTTAACACACTATCCCGGCCTAGATGGCCTTCTGACAAGGGCACGAAAACTGTCTGCTCACTTCCGCCGTTCAACCGCCGCAGCTGAGCGACTTGCATCGCTCCAGAAGTCTTTCAGCCTGCCGGTTCATTGCCTGAAATGCGATGTGGCGACACGCTGGAATTCGACTCTCCACATGTTACAGCGACTGTGGCAGCACCGCCGAGCCCTGGTGCAATACGTCATGACGTATAGCCTGGGCCAACGAGATGCAGAGGTGGGGCAGATCACCCTGATGGAGTGGTCTCAGATCAAGGACCTATGCACCCTTCTGCACAGTTTCGACATGGCGACGAATATGTTTAGCGCTGACAATGCCATTATCAGCATGACAATTTCAGTCATTTACATGCTGGAGCACACGCTAAACACTATTCGGAGTCAGGGGGTGGGACAACAGGAAGGGGAGGAACTACAGGAGGATTCATATGCGTAAGGGACAACAACATCACCAATGTCCAGACGTTCATCATCACCAACGCAGCAGGCATGGGACCATGGGGGACAGGGATCAACAAGGGCGCATAGTAGCAGGCAAAATGCTGAGGAAGGTGCAGGAGAACATGAAGAAATGGAGGACGAACTGTCCATGGACATGGAAGACTCAGCGGATGAGGGAGACCTTGGTCAAATTTCAGTTGAAAGAGGTTGGGGGAAGATGTCAGAGGAAGAAAGAACGGGTAGCACCTCTATGCCACAAACACAGCGTGGACTTGGTCCGCATGGCTGCGCAAGACACATGAGGGCCTTCTTGTTGCACTACCTCCAACATGACCCTCGTATTGTCAAAATTAGAAGTGATGATGACTACTGGATTGCCACACTATTAGATCCCCAGTACAAGTCCAAATTGTGTGACATAATTTCAGCCATAGAAAGGGACGCACATATGCAGGAGTATCAGCAGAAGCCGTTACTCGATCTTAGCTCGGCTTTTCCACCAAACAACCGTGCAGGTGCAGGGAGTGAATCTCCCAGTTGTAACTTGACAAACATGGGACGGTCTCGTCATCTTCAACAGTCTACCCATACCAGTAGGACTGTATCTGGTGCTGGTAACAGCAATTTTATGGAATCTTTTCATAATTTTTTTAGACCCTCCTTTGCAAGGCCATCAGAGACAACAAGTCTGACACATAGTCAACGGCTGGAGAGGATGATACAGGAGTATCTCCAAATGAACATCGATGCCATGACTTTGCAAATGGAGCCTTGCTCATTTTGGGCTTCAAATCTAGAAAAATGGCCAGAGCTCTCCAGTTACGTCTTGGAGATTTTGTCGTGTCCAGCTGCCAGCGTTGTCTCTGAACGTGTCTTCAGTGCTGCTGGGTGTGTGCACTGCTGACAGATAAGCGCACGCGTCTGTCCAGTAGAGATGAGCGAACTGGTCCCGGTTCGGCTCGAGGCCGGTTCGCCGAACGGGGGTCCCGTTCGAGTTCGGTTCGTCGAACGTTCGACGAACCGAACTCGAACGTATAGGCTATAATGGGAGGCAATCACAAACACATAAAAATGCATTATAAATGTACACAAAGAGTTAATAAACATTGCCATAACACTTACCGGTCCTCGCGATCCCTTCTGCACTCTGTCTCCTGCCGCTATTCCATCCGATGATCGCTGAATCCTCCCGGTGACCTGCACTGCCAGCAGAGATGCAGGACCTATCGTGACGTCAAAATAGCCATGTGACCAGTCACGTGGCTATTATCTCATTGGCTTCAGCCTGGTCACATGACTATGACACGTCATGTAGGACCTGCGAGTGCATCTCTCCGGTACACGGTGCACATATGTGTATCGCCGTGTACCGGCGACATGCTCTAGCACACGGTCGACTCCCCGTTCCGTTAGGGACCGGCTGACACAGCCGGTCATTAACGGAGATCACCATTGCCATAGCAACGCAGTTAGCGGTGACGTCACCGCTAACCGCGGCTCCGAGAGCACCGTTGCTATGGTAACGCGTCTGTCAGCGTTACCGCTAGCAGCCAGCAATGATCACTCACGGAATGAAGGCTGCACGCTGCTTCCCGATTGTAGTGATGATTGTAGTGAGGATGGAGGTTCCCCAGCCCCAAGTGATGAGCTGTTGAACCTCATCCTTCCTCACTACAATCGTCACTACTACTACACTAGTGATGATTGTAGTGAGGATGGAGGTTCCCCAGCCCCAAGTGATGAGCTGGTGAATCTCATCCTTCCTCACTACAATCGTCACTACTACTACACTAGTGATGATTGTAGTGAGGATGGAGGTTCCCCAGCTCCAAGTGATGAGCTGGTGAATCTCATGCTTCCTCACTACAATCGTCACTACTACTACACTAGTGATGATTGTAGTGAGGATGGAGGTTCCCCAGCCCCAAGTGATGAGCTGGTGAATCTCATCCTCACTACAATCGTCACTACTACTACACTAGAAAGAAAGAAGACAGAAGAGCAGGATCGTGGAGGGCTGACAGGGGGTAATAAAGATGGAGTCTCTAATGTGTCTGTGTATTTATTTCTATTAAAGTATTTTTTCTCTGTGTGGTGTCTTTTTTTTAACCCTTTATTGGAGATTCTTAATGGCCGGGTCAAACGTGCCTGACATTAAGAATCTCTGGCTTAATACTGGCTGGTAAAACAAAGCCAGTATTAACTCATGATTACCCAACAAGCCACCCGGCTCCAGGGCTGTTGGAAGAGTTGGATACAGCGCCAGATGATGGCGCTTCTATGAGAGCGCCATTTTCTGGGACGGCTGCGGACTGAAATCCGCAGCAGAGGCGCCCACAAACCTCGGGCTAACCTGTGCTGCGGATTCCAATACCCAGCTGCCTAGTTGTACCCGACTGGACACAAAAATAGGGCGAAGCCCACGTCATTTGTTTTTTAATTATTTCATGAAATAAGTGAAATAATTAAAAAAAACGGGCTTCCCTATATTTTTGGTTCCCAGCCGGGTACAAATAGGCAACTGGGGGTTGGAGGCAGCCCGTGGCTGCCAGCTGTACCTGGCTAGCATACAAAAATATGGCAAAGCCCACGTCATTTTTTTGGTGGGCAAAAAAATTCTGCATACAGTCCTGGATGGAGTATGCTGAGCCTTGTAGTTCTGCAGCTGCTGTCTGCTCTTCTCCATACAGACAGACAGCAGCTGCAGAACTACCAGGCTCAGCATACTCCATCCAGGACTGTATGCAGAAGTTTTTTGCCCCCTGAAAAAATTATGTGGGCTTCGCCATATTTTTGTATGCTAGCCAGGTACAGCAGGCAGGTACGGCTGCCCCCAACCCCCAGTTGCCTATTTGTACCCGGCTGGGAACCAAAAATAAAGGGAAGCCCTTTTTTATTCTTTCATGAATTTCATGAAATAATTAGAAAACAAATGACGTAGGCTTCGCCCCATTTTTTTGTCCAGCCAGGTACAACTAGGCAGCTGGGGATTGGAATCCGCAGCACAGGTTGGCCTGAGCTTTCTGGGCCCCGCTGCTGCGAATTGCAGTCTGCAGCCGCCTCAGAAAATGGCATTTTCATAGAAGCGCCATATTCTGGCGCTGTATCCAACTCTTCCAGCACCTGCCTGCTATACCTGGCTAGCATACAAAAATGTGGCGAAGCTCACGTCCTTTTTTTGTAGTTTTTTGGCAAAAAAAATAAAAAATGCTTCCCTGGATTTTCCATTGCCAGTGAAGGTAACACCAAGCAGTGGGGGTTAGCAGCCAGTAGCTGCTTGGATTACCCTTAGCTAGCAATACAAAAAATGCAGCGGGAGCCCATATTTATTTTTTTTAATTATTTATATAAATAACTAAAAATAAAATGGGCTTCCCTGTATTTTGATTGCTGGACATCACAGTGCTGTAAAAATAAATCTTTAAAAAAATGACGTAGCGCTCCGCGGTATTTTTGATTCTCAGCGCAGATAAAGCAGACAGCTATGGGTTGCCACCCCCATCTGCCTGCCGTTACCTTGGTTGGCAATCAAAATACAGGGAAGCCCATTAATTTTTTCTATTTAAAAAATAGTTAAAAAAAAAAAATGACGTTGGGTCCCCCCATTTTTGATAGCCAGCTAGGGTAAAGCAGACGGCTGTAGCCTGAAAACCACAGCTGGCAGCTTTACCGTGGTTGGGGATCCAATGTGGAGGTCCCCTCAGGCTCTTTTTTATAATTATTTTATAAATATTAATAATTACACAAAAAAAGTAGGGTCCCCTCCAAATTGGATCACCAGCCAAGGTAAAGCGGACAGCTGTGGTCTGGTATTCTCAGGGTGGGAAGGTCCATAGTTATTGGGCCTTCACAGCCTAAAAATAGCAGGCCGCAGGCACCCCAGACGTGGCGCATGCACTAGATGCGCCAATCCTGGCGCTTCACCCCAGCTCATCCCGTGCCCTGGTGCAGTGGCAAACGGGGTAATAAATCGGGTTGATACTAGCTGTAAAGTCACCTGAGATCAAGCCCAGCAGTTTGTGATGTCATGGTGTCTATTAGATACCCAACATCATAAACTGTCAGTACTAACAAAAACAAAAAATCGACAAGAGAAATTTATTTGAAAAAACAGTCCCCAAAACATTTCCTCTTTCACCAATTTATTGTAAGAAAAAAAATAAAGGGGTCCCACGACGACTCTGGACCGTCTAGAATATGGGGGGGAGACACTCAGGGAACGTATCCCCCATTTTCTAGGAGTGCGGACCCTTCATGTGAGGAGTGTGGGTGCAATGAATCTGCACTCACTCTCCCCGGGTCCACAGCAGCAGAGTCCATGTCGTAATGGTTGCTACCAAAGCTGCAATGCCCTGCTCATGAGGTAAGGGCATGCCTAATCAGGAGAACTACTGTAGAGGAAGCTCTGCTCACTGGTATATAGGTGCTCAGAGGTAATAATAGATAAAATTAGTGAGTAACCTCGGCACTCTAAATCTCCCAGACTAAGTCAGTAAGTCCCAATGGATAGTAATGCAAAATCACTCTTTATTGGTCGGTATTAAGAACATTTTTTTTTTCAAAAGCATATATGTTTTTGTCCAAAACAAGTTACAATTGACGTTTCGGCCTGAGCCTTCGTCAGATTGGACTTATCTGCATGTAATCATGAAAAATGACAATAATCAGTATCACATACGAGTGAGAGAACAATAACATAAACTCGAACAATGTAGAGGTACAATTGGCATGCAGCAAAAAAATTGCAACACAGCAAGAAATGAAACACATGATACAAATGTCATAATACAGTACAAGGACAATATAGTAATGACAAATATGGGGTCAGAGTAGACTTAGACAGCTCTGGTACGAAAGAGATGTCAATCATAAAGTAACATGTGCATTAGGTGTAGAGCTACAGTATGCATGGCAGAGCTAATGGGTAGACCGACCATAGAAAAAGAACGGAGAAAAAGTGAAGAAAAAGTGGAGAATAAGTGGAGAATAAGTGGAGAAAAAGTGGAGAAAAAGTGGAGAAAAAGTGGAGAAAAAAATGGAGAAACAGTGGAGAAAAAGTGGAGAATAAGTGGAGAATAAGTGGAGAATAAGTGGAGAAAAAGTGGAGAAAAAGTGGAGAAAAAAATGGAGAAAAAGTGGAGAAAAAGTGGAGAATAAGTGGAGAAAAAAATGGAGAAAAAGTGGAGAATAAGTGGAGAATAAGTGGAGAAAAAGTGGAGAAAAAGTGGAGAAAAAGTGGAGAAAAAGTGGAGAAAAAGTGGAGAAAAAGTGGAGAAAAAAATGGAGAAAAAGTGGAGAAAAAAATGGAGAAAAAGTGGAGAATAAATGGAGAAAAAGTGGAGAATAAGTGGAGAATAAGTGGAGAAAAAGTGGAGAAAAAGTGGAGAAAAAGTGGAGAAAAAGTGGAGAATAAGTGGAGAATAAGTGGAGAAAAAGTGGAGAAAAAGTGGAGAAAAAAATGGAGAGAAAGTGGAGAAAAAGTGGAGAATAAATAGAGAAAAAGTGGAGAAAAAAATGGAGAAAAAGTGGAGAAAAAGTGGAGAATAAATGGAGAAAAAGTGGAGAAAAAGTGGAGAATAAGTGGAGAAAAAGTGGAGAAAAAGTGGAGAAAAAGTGGAGAAAAAGTGGAGAAAAAGTGGAGAAAAAGTGGAGAAAAAGTGGAGAAAAAGTGGAGAAAAAATGGAGAAAAAGTGGAGCACCCTTTGGTGCCTTTCATGTGGCACTAAGGGGTGCTTAGCTTTGTATTTAGCCAAAAAAATGAAAAAAAAAATGACGTAGGGTTCCCCCTAGTTTTGTAGCCAGCTAGGGTAAAGCAGACGGCTGCAGCCTGCAGACCACAGCTGGCAACCTCACCTTGGCTGGTAATCCAAAACTGAGGGCACCCCACGCTGTTATTTTAAATTAAATAAATAATTTTAAAAAAAAAACACGTAGGGGGTCCCCAAAATTGGATCACCAGCCAAGGTAAAGCAGACAGCTGGGGCCTGATATTCTCAGACTAGGGAGGTCCATGGTTATTGGACTCTCCCCAGCCTAAAAATAGCAGGCCGCAGCCGCCCCAGAAGTGGCGCATCCATTAGATGCGCCAATCCTGGTGCTTCGCCCCAGCTCATCCCGCGCCCTGGTGCGGTGGCAAACGGGGTAATATATGGGGTTAATACCAGATGTGTAATGTCACCTGGCATCAAGCCCTGGGGTTGGTGAGGTCAGGCGTCTATCAGATACCCGACATCACCAACCCAGTCAGTAATAAAAAAAAATAGACGACAAACACATTTTTATTTGAAAAAACACTCCCCAAAACATTCCCTCTTTAACCAATTTATTAGAAAGAAAAACAAATCCAGGTCTGGTGTAATCCAAGGGGTTGCCATGACGATCCACACTGTCCCAGTCAATGAAGAGCAGGATGTTCCCCATTGGCTGGGAGAGCAATGCAGTGACCTGAGCTAACATCATTGGGTCAGCCCAGGTCACTGCAGGGCATGACAAGTGCTGCTGTCAGCGAGGTACATTACCTGCGCTGATCTCCAGCACTGCCGACAGCCCCTGTCACTGAGGTCAATGACCGGCGCCTTCACATCAAGTATCGCGAGAGGTCCGTGACGTCACCGCCAGTGTCAGTCTCGGGTCGGAAGTGATAGGTGATGTGACAAGCGGCGGCCATGGAGGACAGTGACAGCGCTGAGGTCGGGATGGCGGGACTTCATCACCGCAGGTAAGCCGAGCGGGGGTGTGGGGGATGTGAGAGTGTGTGTTACTAACACGGGTTACTAACCAAAGCGCTTTGCTTGGATACCCGATGTTTATCTTGGTTACCAGCTTGTGGCAGGCTGCCAGCGATGGCTCCTGCACACTGTAGCTGGGAGGGGGGGGGGGGTGTGCGTGAGTGAGAGTGTGTGTGTGTGTGTGTGTGTGTGTATATGTATGTATACATGCCGCGGGCAGGAGGGGGCGGAGTGAGCTGAGCGGGAAGTGTGGGCTTCCTGCACGTAACTAAGATAAACATCGGGTTACTAACCAAAGCGCTTTGCTTGGATACCCGATGTTTATCTTGGTTACCAGCTTGTGGCAGGCTGCCAGCGATGGCTCCTGCACACTGTAGCTGTAAAAAGCCCTGCTTTTTGCTGCTAGAACCGTTCTCGAACGTATCTAGAACTATCGAGCTTTTGCAAAAAGCTCGAGTTCTAGTTCGATCTCGAACAGCCCCAAAAATCACTCGAGCTTAGAACTGGAGAACCTCGAACCACGAACCGCGCTCAACTCTACTGTCCAGTGACAATGTGGACAGACTAACGTTCATCAAAATGAACAAGTCATGGATCCACCAGGAATTTACTTCCCCTGTGTCATCCTGGGGAGAGTAAATGCTTGTGGATTTTGAATGTGCTTGATGCAAATCTAGCTGTGAAGTGTACAACTAGGGCACAAGTGCTGCCACTGAATGGGTGGGTGTGTGTGGGGCACAATTTTTGGAAAAAAAGGGAGACTCCGCTTGGAGTAACCCTTGCTTACATTGTTTTTAAAAGAAGCCAAGATGAACAAGTCATGGTTCAGCAAAGACTTTGCTACCTACCCCGGTGTCATCCTGGGGACGGTTAAGTATGGCGTATTTTTGAATGTGCTTGATGCAAATCTAGCTGTGAAGTGTACAACTGGGGCACAACTGCTGCCACTGAAGGGGTGGGTGTGTGTGGGGCACAATTTTTGGAAAAAAGGGAGACTCCGCTTGGAGTAACCCTTGCTTGGTGTGTTTTTTAAAAATGATCCAAGATGAACAGAGCTGGGATCAGGAAAGACTTTGCTACCTACCCCGGTGTCATCCTGGGGACGGTTAAGTATGGCGTATTTTTGAATGTGCTTGATGCAAATCTAGCTGTGAAGTGTACAACTGGGGCACAACTGCTGCCACTGAAGGGGTGGGTGTGTGTGGGGCACAATTTTTGGAAAAAAGGGAGACTCCGCTTGGAGTAACCCTTGCTTGCTGTGTTTTTTAAAAATGATCCAAGATGAACAGAGCCTGGATCAGGAAAGACTTTGCTACCTACCCCGGTGTCATCCTGGGGACGGTTAAGTATGGCGTATTTTTGAATGTGCTTGATGCAAATCTAGCTGTGAAGTGTACAACTGGGGCACAACTGCTGCCACTGAAGGGGTGGGTGTGTGTGGGGCACAATTTTTGGAAAAAAGGGAGACTCCGCTTGGAGTAATCCTTGCTTGCTGTGTTTTTTAAAAATGATCCAAGATGAACAGAGCTGGGAACAGGAAAGACTTTGCTACCTACCCCGGTGTCATCCTGGCGACGGTTAAGAATGGCGTATTTTTGAATGTGCTTGATGCAAATCTAGCTGTGAAGTGTACAACTGGGGCACAACTGCTGCCACTGAAGAGGTGGGTGTGTGTGGGGCCCAATTTTTGGAAAAAAGGGAGACTCCGCTTGGAGTAACCCTTGCTTACATTGTTTTTAAAAGAAGCCAAGATGAACAAGTCATGGTTCAGCAAAGACTTTGCTACCTACCCCGGTGTCATCCTGGGGACGGTTAAGTATGGCGTATTTTTGAATGTGCTTGATGCAAATCTAGCTGTGAAGTGTACAACTGGGGCTCAAGTGCTGCCACTGAAGGGGTGCCTGTGTGGCCCAATTTTTGGAAAAAAGGGAGACTCCGCTTGGAGTCACCTTGCGGTGTTTTACATGATTTTAGAAGGGCATGCCATGCCTATATCTGTGTCTCGTCCTCTTTTTCCTCGTAATGCTGTTTTGTTTTCACATGAGAATTTGTTCTTGTCACTTTCCCATGTGTTTGTGTTGTGTTGTGAGTTGTTTGTCACCTTTTGGACACCTTTTGAGGGTGTTTTCTAGGTGTTTTTATGTGTTTGTGATTGCCTGCCATTGTTTCCTATGCAGTTCGAGTTCGGTTCGTCGAACATTCGACGAACCGAACTCGAACGGGAGCTCCGTTCTGCGAACCGACCTCGAGCCGAACCGCGACCGGTTCGCTCATCTCTACTCTGGAGGCGCTATGGTTCCCCCCAAACAAATCCAACAAAACCTGTTGTTCCAAAACCAAAGCTCCCCTCCTTCTTATCCCCACAGTGTGCTTAAACCACATTTAGAGTCCACATTAGGCATTATTGTAGTGAAGAGCCCACTTAATTCACAGGGTGTGTGTCTCCAAAAATATGAGCTGAGCACAATGTAGGGGCACCACAATGTAATGGGCACTCCATTGTCAGATTTAAAATTTCCACTCAGCAACTTCCACTGCATGTTTGTATCTGTAAAATACCCATAGGCTCAAAATCGTCACTACACCTGTATTAAAATTCCCAGAGGGTGTAATCCAAAATGAGGTCACTTGAGGGGGATTCTGCTCTTTTGGCACTGAGAGATTCTGTATGTGGTGTCTGAAATCTATTCTTGAAAAATCTGTGCACCAAGTGTCGAATAGCTCTCTTTCTCACCATGTTGCTAAGCAGTAGTGTACTGCCATATGTGGGTTAGTGCCATGTTTATTAAAAATTGTTTGACTAATTTTGGTGTCAGTTTTAGCGATTTCCCCATGTAAAAATGTAAAATCTGGGGTTAAAACAAAATTTCTGCAGTAAAAATTTGATTATTTTTTTCTTCAATGTCCAATGTTATAAAATTTTGTGACGCACCTGTGGTGTTAATTTGCTCACTGCATTCTGAAATTGGCTCACTTGTGGGGGGGTTCCACTGTTTAGGCACATCAGGGGCACTGCAAATGCTACATGGCAATATTTGCATTTCAAATATTCAAATTTTGCTTCTTCCCTTCCGACCTCTACTGTAAGCCCAAACGGTAGTTTTACACCTCATATGGGGTGTCTATGTACTTAGAAGAGATTGCTCAACAAAATGTATGGTCCATTTTCTCCAATATCCCTTGTAAAAATGAAAAATTTGGGGCTGAAGCTACATTTTTGTGGGGAAAAAAAACGTTTTTTTTGTTTTCCTTTTCACAGTTCAACATTATAAAATTCTGTGAAGCACCCGTTTAAGGTGCTCCCTATGCCTCTAAATAAATTCCTTGATGGGTGTAGTTACCGAAATTTGGTCATTTAAGTGGGTTTTCCCACTATTTAGGCACATCAGTGGCTTTGCAAACGGAACATGGTGTCCTATGTATCTATCTATCTCTCTATCTATCTATCTATCTATCTATCTGTGTACTCAGGAGAAATTGCACAGCAAAATGTATGGTCCACTTTCTCTTGTCACCCCTGTAAAAATGAAAAATTTGGGGCTAAAGCAATATTTTTGTTGGAAAAAGTAAAATTATCCTGTGAGGCACCTAATTGGTTAATAAACTTGTTAGATGTGGTTTTGAGCACTTTGAGGGGTGCAGTTTTAAAAATTGTCACTTTTGGATATTTTCAGTACATCAGTACATCAGTACAGCAGGTCAAAGTCACTTCAAATGTCATCTGGTTCCTAAAAAATTTGGTTCTGTAATTTTTTTGGGAAAAAAGAGAGATTGTTTATAAACTTTTAATCTTTGTAACTTCAGAACAAAAAAATAGTTTAAAAAATGGTGCGGATGTAAAGTAGACATGTGGTAAATGTTATTTATTAATGAATTTGTGTGATATAACTATCTGCTTTAGGCCTTGGCTCCACTTGAATTTTACACGGATGAGTGCAATCTGTTAAAACATCGGATTGCACTCACACCAGTGTAAAACTATGAAACAGTGTCCGTCCGCGATTCTTTTTTCATGCCATATTGGCATGAAAATAGAATCTCAGCATGCTGCACTTGGCATCGAGTTTCAGCTCACACGTACCCATACAAGTCTATGGGTGTGAAACATCACACTGCATTCAGATGTCATCCAAGTGCAGTTCAATGTACACCCAGACAGGCAGTGGAGAAGAGGGAGAAATTACTCTCTCCCTTTTCTCCGCAGCTGTAATCCCATCGTAAGATCAGATCACAGTTATATAATATTTTGGCTCACACTCGCAGCAGAGCCTGACCTGAGGGTCACTAGCATATTGCATCCAATGCTCTTGCATGAGAATCAATACGCAAGTGGAGCTGAGGCCTTAAAGGTGCAAAAATGCGAAATTCAAAAATGATAACATTTTGAAATTTTTCATCAAATTTTAGATTTTTTCATAAATAAACATAAATAATATTGACCAAAATTTACCACTGACATGAAGTGCAATATATCATGAAAAAAACAGTCCCAGAATCACTGGGATATGTTGAAACGTTCCAGAGTCATTACCTCATAAAATGACACTGGTCAGAATTGAACAAAATGGCCCAGTTGCGAAGGTAAAAACAGTTTCTAGTGTGAAAGGGTTATTGAGAACTCATTCAGATATATATTACTCAAATCTGCACAGTTTTCTGTTTGGTGAATAACTAAACTGAATAAAAAAAGATGCTCAGGTTACATGCTGGTGACAGGCATTATATAATGCTATTTTCCATCAGCTGATGAAAGGGATAGATTATATGGAAGATATTTACCTTTCACTAGAACACAGCCTATAGGCAGCAGTAGAGTTGGGAAAAAAGGGTAAAGGACAAGGCAAGAACAGTGATGCATAAGTATACTCACCACTGCTCGATCTTCAATTGAGCATTGAGGTGCTCAGGCACTCAGGTACTCGATTAAGTATCGCAGGTGCTGGAGTACCATTCTTGAGTTCCTGCCCCGCATGTTTTGAGGCCATTAGACAGCCAATCAGCATGCAGAGTTTGCCTGCCATACACAGTAATGCTGTAGCCATGTTGGCTACTGGTATAACTATGATTGGTTGGATGCATCACATCATTGGTGTGATGATCGGTACATTCCAGTTAAGAAAGGGGTGGTCTAGGAGAGAGAGAGCGTAGTGTAGAGCAAGCATATGTTTGGGGTTTATAGCAAAACAATTCTATATTTAAACTGCTGTTAATACCTAAAATGAGAAGTCCTTTTCAGGGCTAAATACTGTCCTTTCTTTGTGCAGTCACTCTAGGGATAACTGCTGGAGGAGGGTTAGTTTGGGATTAAAGCAGGCATATAGGCAGGGTTTAAGGCAAAACAGTCCTTTCATACTTATGCTGGTGCTGAAACCTAAAACCAAAAACCAAAAGTACTAGCGCTATCTACTGTCTTTTCTTGTAGTAACACTGTTGTTACTTGCATTTACTGTAGGGATAGTTTGGGATTAGAAAACGCATATAGGCAGGGTTTATAGCAAAATAGTTCTATAATCATACTGCTGCTGAAATCTAAAACCAAAACTCTTTTTCAGGTCTACATATTTTATTTTCCATACTAATAATGGAAATTTTGAGGTCATATATGGTATCTACCTAATTTGAACTGTGTAAGGCGTGCAGTAAGGGACAGGACAGGGAAGAGGACGTGCTGCTGAGGGTGCATGAAGAGGCAGGGGCCAAGGCCATGGGCCAGATGTAAATGTGCCTCCTGCGGGAGGCACAACTTACACATTCAACCACAAAACCTATCTTATTGTCCCACTTTGCAAAGTGGGCACCAGACACCACTTCTGAAACCAGAACAGTGTTAACAACTGGTTGGTTGGATACTAGCTAATGATTCTAGTATGTTTCCCAGCACCTCCTTGTTTTCCACATAGTCCAGACTCACTAGCCAAGAGTCTGGATCACATAATCCTCACACTAATACTCCTTCCTCCCACCATGGCGAGTTCCAGGTAACAGGTGATCCCACACTTGAACCTCCAAAGAGCTCTTTACATTTACATTTATTGATATTGGCATCTGCCCATTTCAAGAGGAACATGAGGAGATTGCGTGGAGTGATTCCCAAATATTTGAGCATATTCAAAATTCAGAAGTACAGCACTCCTAGGGTGAATTTTGTCTTTGGTGCTCGGATAGGGTCCAACCTCGTAACTTAGAATAACTACATATCCGACACTCAAACTGATGGAAAATTTCAAGAATTTTTATTGACAAGGATAGAGAGATGTATGAAATAAACATATGATGTTTCGGTCACTTGACCTTCTTCAGATTCACACACTAGCCCTGCACTGTACGTCTCCTGGCATAATGCACTGAAAACGATTACTGCCGCTATGGGTCTCTATGTCCGCAATCACAGAGACCAATAGAACGGACACGGAGACCCATACTTTAGTCGTAGACAACAGGGAAATATGGTGAGAGATGGCCGGGTTATTAAAGGGGGAAGAGGTATTTATTTTCTTTCTTGCTTTTTAATTTTGCTTTATATACAAGTCATTTTACAGGAAAAAATGTTTCCTAAAATTTATTCCTGTAAAATCCATTTTATCTTTGGTTTTGTATGTTTTAATGTCAGTCTGTAAAAGTGAAGTAATACTTTGACAACATTGTTCCCAACGGTTATCTGGGAGTCAGTGATACATCCAGGCATCTTCCCTTTGCTGTTTCCTATCCATTTTAGTGCTATTTCCATCCATTTCAGTAGTGATGAGCGAGTACTAAAAAGCTCGGGTGCTCGAGGCTCGGGCCGAGCATCCCAACATACTCGTGTACTCGAACCCGAGCACCGAGCCCAATGTTATCCTATGGGAGACCCGAGTATTTTTATGAAATGACCCCCGGCAGCATGTAGAAACCCTAAAAATGTCACAAAGGTCTCAGAAGAGTGCTCAAATGACATGGCAACAGCATGGGGAAGACCCCTTGAAGCATTTATCACTCAAAAGTCACAGCTGTGAACAATTTTGTCCGCGTTTTACGCCATTTTTACGGACTCACCAGAAAACCTTCCAAAATGACACCAAAATGAATTTTCATGGCGGAAATGTTAAGGGCACATATCTAATAGTGAGATAGAGCTGGTGTATGTTACTTTTTGAGATTAATACATGAAAGATTTTACGTAAAACATTGTGTGGCACTCCGATGTCCAAAACGCACGTTTTGTGCTTTTTACTAGCGATGTCGGTCATTTTTTTTTTCATTCTATCTCCCGTCGGTCGGTCTCGCTCTGTCGGTCTCTCTCTGTCTTGTCTGTCCCTCTCTCACAGTCTGTCGGTCATTCTCCCCCCTCTCTCTTACTTACCGTTCCCCGATCACTGCCGCGGCGCGGCACAGCTGTTCACTAAACTCCGGCGGCTTTTCCTCTTTTGAAAAAGCCGGCCGCTCATTAAACAATCTCGTATTCCCTGCTTTCCTGCTTTTCGGCGCCTATGATTGGTTGCAGTGAGACACGCCCCCACGCTGAGTGACAGGTGTCTCACAGCACCCAAACACAGCAGCCGGTGTGTTTGTGTATACTGTGCAGTGAAATAAATAATTAAATAATTAAAAAAAACGGCGTGCGGTCCCCCAATTTTAAAACCAGCCAGATAAAGCCATACGGCTGAAGGCTGGTATTCTCAGGATGGGGAGCTCCACGTTATGGGGAGCCCCCCAGCCTAACAATATCAGTCAGCAGCCGCCCAGAATTGCCGCATACATTATATGCGACAGTTCTGGGACTGTACCCGGCTCTTCCCGATTTACCCTAGTGCGTTGGCAAATCGGGGTAATAAGGAGTTAATGGCAGCCCATAGCTGCCACTAAATCCTAGATTAATCATGTCAGGCGTCTTCCCGAGATTCCTTCCATGATTAATCTGTAAATTACAGTTAATAAACACACACACCCGAAAAAATCCTTTATTAGAAATAAAAAACAATAACAAAGTCCCTCATCACCAATTTATTAACCCCGACAAACCCTCCATGTCCGGCGTACTCCAAAGTCCTCCAGCGTGGAAAGCAGGGAATATGAGATGGCTGTGTGCGGAGCACAGCGCGCCCGCCGGTATAAAGGCTCGGTCACACTGTGTGCAGGCCGGCCAATCACTGCAATTCCACAACTAACAGGGCTGTGACATTGCAGTGGTCTGCCAGCCAATCCCTGCATGAGGGCTGGCTATCAAAAGAGCGCCAACATGCAGGGATGAAGACCACGAGTACAGCACGAGTATCGCGAAATTACTCGGTACCCGCTGAGTAGCCCGAGTACAGTGATACTCGTGCGAGTACCGAGTAGTAACAAGCATACTCGCTCATCACTACATTTCAGCAATTTTCCTACCATCGCAGCTCTTCCAGAAAAATGCTAGCGTTTCCCATTGACTTCCATTATACTCGTTACTCGAATCGAGCCCATCTGAATATCTGAACTGCTTGATTTGAGTACTGAACACTAGAGCATTTTAGTGCTCACTCATCACTAGGGAAGAATTTTTTTTTCCAGCTCCAGCCAATACATAATTGTAATAGATAAAGCGGTCCTCTCCTGCTGGACCACCAATTTCTGCAATTGATCACTCAGGATTTTATTTTGTGGAATCAGACAAACAAGGGGCTGAACATGAATGCATGTCACAATTTTCAGATTTATATTTTAAAATATTTAGAAAATCATGCATCATTTCCTTTACACTTCACAAACACTTTCTACTTTGTATTGGAGTAATGTGAAAAAGTGTACAAAAGTTTAAGGGATATGAATACTTTTTTTTAAGACACTGTATCACAGTGTGAATATATGTGTGTGAACATAATTATACATGTGTGTCACAGTATATACACTGATGATCAAAATTAGAGAACAATGTATGAATGTATGATCACTTGATTTTTTTCAGAAATAATGTAATCTACATTGATCATCATTTGAAGGTTTTTTTGTGAGGGGTGCACCATACCACTAGAACATTGTTTTATAAAAGATCCAAAGTTTATCAACATAAAACCTATATTTTGTCCAAAACGGGATGATCATAACTAGAGAACAGCAATGACTGTAGCACAGAGAAAGATACTGCATTTTCTGAAGGTAACAACAGTCACCAATCAGTAGGAAGTGTACAGGCCTTTGCTTTGAAGGATTTCAGCACATCTGTGGTCACAGGTCATCACTAGTCTCTCACACTCATCTCTGTTCTTGACCCTACTTTGATCTACATAATAGTGCGTACAGCCTTGGAAGGAGACAACGGATACAACATTGGCTTGATTTTGAGAGTCTGAATGAAAAGCAGTTAAGACAAACTGAAAACGAATGTTGGAAATAGAGACCTGTTTTGTATCAAGCCCCTTGGCAGCAGGCAAGTGATCAATGTCCACAGTTTTAGAGTAGATAAAGCTAATGAAATAAAAGTCTAGACCTCTAGTGTATTTATTCTTCTTGTTTCTCAATAGTCATTCTCAGAAAGAACAAAATAATATGTCACCTGTTCCACATACTACTGGGAACACAGATGGTTTAGACATATGCTGGTACCAGGGGCGGACATATCATTGATGCAACCTGTGCAGCCGCACAGGGGCCCAAGAGGTAAGGGGGCCCATTTCTACCTCCACAGCAGGTGGACTTGTGCATTATGCTGAGCTCTTCAGCTGGAAAGAGCCCTTAGGCTATGTGCGCACTAGATCGTTTTACCCGCGGATTTACCCGTGGATTTGCCGCGGAAATTTCTTGAGAAATGTCTGCAATCTTTGTGCAGACATTTCCCAGCAAATCCTAAGAAAAAAATAGCTGTGCGCACGCTGCGGATTTTTCTCAAGAAATTTCCTTGACAAGATTTTCTTGAGAAAATTTCTTGAGAAAATGAGCATGTGATTCTTTTCCGCAGGTACCTGCGGATTTCTGCAGTACAGCCTGCAAAATCCGCAGGGAACAACCTGCGGGAAAATCGCGGCAAATTCGCGGCTAATCCGCGGCAAAACCGCATGCGGATTTACCGCGGATTTGCTGCAGATTTTTTCCGGAGGTCCGGAAATCTTCCACTCCCAGAAGTTTCTCTAGAAATTTTCTTGAGAAACTTCACATTTCTAGTGCGCACAAAGCCTTATACTGTTCCTGCACAGGGGTCCTTTTCTGTGTCCACCAGTGGTTGTTACATTTTCGAAAAAAATCTAGTAGTTTATTTATTATGTCAATAACAATGTTCCAATTCCTGAAATGCAGTTTCCCCCCTTTTTGCTATTTTAATACATAATGATCTTGAGATTGCATAATTATATCCCTAAGAAACATGGTAGCCAAAAAGGCAGGACTGGTACCAGCACCAGACAAACCTTGGGGAATTCCATGCTCCACTGGAACCTGTGGGATCCATCGTGATATGAAATGCTTTATACTTGTCAGTACAACCATGGAGGTGTTGGGTAGGAGGCCCAGACAGATTTGGAGTTAGGCCTTCAAAAACGTTATGCGCTGAAAAAAATGAATTTCACTGCATCATCTAGTGGGGTAAAATAGGGTGGTCTCTAATTGGTGAATAGAAACATTGGAAAATATATATGACTGTAGGAGAAAATTACCGTAAAAGTTGTTGTCACATGCCTGTGTCTTCCTTCAACCATTACAAAAAAAGTTAAAAAACTACTAAAAAATGAACAAATCTGGAAATCTTGGTTACATTGACTGTTTTATGTAGTGCACTTATTGAATAGCTTACTGGAAATTCTCTTCACTATTACAGCAGACCTTGCAAACATAATTTTAATTAAATTGCACATACATTGCTTTTGTATATAAAATTCCATGTGCAGCATGTAGCACAGCAGCTATCAAATATATACACAACTGACAACCAAGCAAAAAACTGTAGTACAATTTGCTAAACACAGATTCTTATTGTGGATGCAGCATTGAATACTACACATTGGCTTTGCTCTCTGCCTTTAGTATCTGTAGAAAGAGCTACACTATGAATCATTCATGGTTTCCCAGCTGAGAAGGGCTTCAAAGGGGGTGATTCTGATTGGATGTCCTATGTGTATTACCACGATGCCGAATCCCTACACCCCAAGCACTGGAGGGTTGAGGATGTACTTTCATCTGTGCCTCCAAAGTGTTTGGGGTCACAGTTCACCAGGAGATAACGATGTAGATGTACATTCAGAATTAGCTGCAGAGATACCTGTGTAGAGCAGTGTAGAAAACTGAGCCAGCTCTATCCCTTGTGGATGCTAAGAATCAATTACTGTATTCTGAATACAAGGTTGGCTGCAGGGGATAAACAGATGTCAGAAGATGTTTCCCTAATAAGACCCCAGCAATAGAGGAGCACTGTCACTTTCATTTTACATTAAGGAGATAATTTCCTTTTATAGGACCAATTGCATTACACAGTCACAGATATTCTATGCAATTCTTTAAAAATAAAGCCCATTTGTGACAGAATAAAAGAAGAGAATGTGCCGAAATAGGCAAAACTGGCACGTTTTGCTTTTTTTGTTCTTTTTTTCACTGCAGTATGCAGCAAATAATTATAACTGCTAAACACAGAGGAAAAAAAAAAGATGTGAGTGCATACACAAAGAAAATGAACTTTCCATTTTTTTACTTTTCAAGGTTGTAAAGCATCATGGAGGTTCCTTTAGACCAGGACTGTTGAATACACATTCCCCATGTGAAAAATTAAAAACTAGCCCAGTACGCAGTAGTGAAGAATAATTATTTGGAATATTAGAGCATATGTTGTTTTGGAAGAAAAATGGTTTAAATTGAAGGTGATCATGTAGTCATCCTCAGAAACTATAGGGGGTGCAGAAGTACCAGTTACACTCAGGCCTTTTTATAACTGAAGGGGCACAAAGGCCTTAAAGCAGGGGTGGACATATCTTTGGTTTGAACTGTGCATCACACAGGGGCCCAAGTGTTAAGGGGGCCAATTTCTACCTCCAAAGTAAAGCCTGCTTTACACGTTACGATTAAGCATATGATATCGTATGCGATCGCAACCGCCGCCATCGTATGTGCGGCACGTTCAATTTGTTGAACGTGTTGCACAAACAATTATTTACTGTCACACGTACTTACCCTTCCATACGACCTCAATGTGGGCGGCAAACGTCCACTTCCTGGAGTGGGAGGGACGTTCGGCGTCACATCGACGTCACACGGCAGCCGGCCAATAGAAGCGGAGGGGCGGACATGAGCCGGACGTAAAAATCCCGCCCACCTCCTTCCTTCCGCATTGCCGGCGGGTTCCGCGGGACGCAGGTAAGATCTGTTCATCGTTCCCGGGGTGTCACACACTGCGATGTGTGGTACCTCGGGAACATTGAACAACCTCACGTTCAATTTTTAGCAATTGAACGACGTGCATGCGATGAACGTTTTAACGTTCAATCGCAATCGCACGTAGCTGTCACACGCTACAATATAACTTACGATGCCGGATGTGCGTCACTTACGACGTGACCCCGCCGACACATTGTAAGATATATTGTAGCATGTAAAGCCCGCTTAATAGAAATAGTATATTATGATGAGCTTTTGGCCCATAGAGTGCTCATATATTGTTCTTGAACAGGGGCCCTTTCCTTTCTGAGTCTGCGAGGGCCTTAAAGTATTATAAATCTCACACTTTAGGGTTACTTATAGCTTTTGCATCTGTTTTTAGTCTTTTTTTCAGCAAGTGTAAACTTTATTTGATAAAAGTGTAGAGAGACTGTCTATGCAAGTGATATCCAACTGTCAAGCCCTGAGTGAATATTGTCACGGTATTATTAAAGGTGCTGAATTACCATAGTTATCAATTTATTGATACAGTACATATCTAGGAGGAAGAACAGAGATATGCACAATACAAAACTGTTATAAGAAAAGATTATCGACAATCATTGTTTCATGGAATATACAAGTATTCACTAAAATAAATTAGTTAGGAGTACTGGAGACATATCTGGTCCTCTTTGAGAAACTATGTTAATTGCTTAAAGTTTTTCATGCATGCTCTATCCTCAGATACTAATCACAGGTGTGTCGCCCACCTGTAGCGGTCTCCCCAGGGACATCACTCCACCTTCAGGGACGCCACAGGGTCTTCACGTTGGTATTTCTGGCTACAGGTATGTCAGGTTTATTTACATAGGAGTCGTGACGCCACTCACGGTTTGCGGTCATGGATATGGGTGACTGCCACTGCAGGTTTAACGAGCGTCTGGGGTTGATGGAGTCTGCAGTTGGGTGGTATGGCCTCCCGTGAGTGAGGCTGGCCCAAGGGGCTCAGGTGTGTAGAACAACAGGTCCCAGAATAACTCAGGCACAGTCCAAGATGTATTTCAACTTGTTTACTCACTTTCAGATGGTTTTGTGAGGTAACCCGGGCGATGCTTAGATAAACCAGGTAGAACCAGGTGTCCTTTAGGCTGGTCTAAGGGTAACCGATAACTCGCCTTCCTAGCACTTCTTGTTTCGGATAACCCCTAACTTGAAGTACCATGGGATTCATCCAGGGAAGTCGATACTGCCTTTTCTCCCCTTTTTGGCCTGTTTGCCGGCAGCATGGACCAAGGTAGATGGCTCCAGGGTCGATCCTCCTTATGGGCCCCCTCGTTACTGCTGAGGCTCGGACTCTAGTTGGTTGGTGAGGGACTTGTGGTTCCCCTCACCGGCAGGTTTAGCAGATCAATAAATGGACGTCTACTCTAGGGACCTGTGCCCCATGCGTGCCTAGCCACCAGAAATCCCCGTACTCGACCAGCTGACTTCCTCAGCATCTTTCTTACTGACTTGCTGGTAACCGTTCTCCCCCGCTAACGGCTACTACACGTGCAGGGTCTGACTAGTGTGTCCGTGTGAAGATGTAATTTACCCTCTCACTGTATATGCTGTGATACTATGTCATGATATGTATATTTCCCTGGTTGTATTAGTTGTAATTCATGTATTTCCTTGGGGGAGCTACTGGTCTCAATGTGTCTCTCTCATACAATTGTAGTCTTGGCATCTAATGTGATTATGTAAATAGCCTGTCCTCTTCTTTCCAGAGTTGTGTATCTAATCTGTAATTGCATTGGCCAGTGAAGGAATAGTCATTGTTCTTTACAGCAGGGGATCCCTTCATCTACTGTGGCTGGCAGACATATTGGAGCCCTGTGATGGACCAAACCATTGATGATAGGATGTGTGACCCCTACCCCCTGAACAAACATGGTGGGCTGGTCAAGCAGCACAGACAATGCATTTCCCTTTTTGTAACTTCAGAGTGAGCTGAAACTTGAAGAGAGCAGGAGCCCCAGCCTGGGTGGCTGTGGACACGGACGGAGCTAGGCCTGTGTGGCGGCCCGTGGGATTGTGTGGAACTCTTTGGACTACTGTAAGGACGATTGCTTTGTTATCCGGTCCGAGGATTGTCGGGAAGGGCCCCCGAATCTGTTTTACGTGGACTTATCGTGTGCTGTTCCAGTGTTCTTGTGAATAAACCTGTTGGATCATCCCTCGGCCTCGTACATCCTTTGCTCTGTTGTACACCCCCGTCACAAACTGGTTGGCAGCGCTGGGATCAGAGCAGAAGGAATGGAGGACAATGGCTCAACATCAGGAACCAGCACTGCAGAGTACAAGACCTGGACTTTGGGGAGCCTGCAATCAAAGGCCCGCGAAGTAGGAGTTCGTTTCAAAGGACTCTCCAAGGAGCAGCTGATTGAGGCGCTAGAAGGAGTCTGTTCGCAAAATGACGTGGAGGAAGGATCCTCACAGCAAACGGAAGAAAGACGGCAGCCGGAGGTGAATACCCAAAAAAGTCAATGGGTTGTGTGGTACAAGGAGGAGATGGCACTGCTTGGAGATGAGGCCACCATAGAAGATAAGAGGGAGGCCATGCGTGGAGCTAAAGAGAAGGAGCGCAGGATGGAGGAGATGGCACTGCTGGATAAGGAGCTCGCTGTGGAAGCCGCGAGAGGTTCCAGACAGACTGTAACCCCAGCACCCATCATGAGGGAACTTCCCAGGGTGTCCCGCAAAGACTTTAAGCCGTTTAATGAGGCTGCAGGCGACATTGAGGGCTTCTTCCAGGACTTTGAGCATCAGTGTCGATTAATGGAAGTCCCGGACAGGGAGCGTGTCCGGCATCTGGTTGGGCTCCTAGAGGGGGGAGCTGCTGAAGCCTATAGAGCTATGGACCCTCGGTGGAGCTGTGAGTATGCGGATATTAAACAGACTATTCTAGAACATTATGCTGTGACCCCAGACACTTACAGGACTCAGTTCCGTGCTTTAGCCTGTGATGGGGAAGTGTCTTTTAAGATATATGCTCATAGACTCAAACAAATATGTAATCGCTGGCTGGAGGCAGAGGAGGCCTTATCTTGGGAGACCTTCCTGCAGGTCACCCTAAAAGAACAATTCTTTGCCCAGTGCCCCGCTGAGATCCGGGAATGGGTGCGTGAGAGAAAACCAGCGACAGTGGAGGAAGCTGCTGCTCTCGCTGATGAGGCTCTCACCATCAAGCCTCAGTGGAGGGTTCTGTTGGAGGATGGAGAGACGCCTAACAGCTCCACAACACCGGATGCCCCCAGTTATTCTGTCCCCATTGTTCCCCGTTCCTCTAAGCCACCACATGTTGATACCCGTGTTAATGTGCCTCCAGTTGCTTCTACTGCACTTTCTGGAATACGCCGGGGAGAGGAAGTAACAGAGCGCAGGTGTTATGTTTGTAGGCATCCCGGGCATTTGCAGGCCTCATGCCCAGCCAGGCCATGGAGGAATCATCCTCAAACCCCTACAGCACCTTCAGGTGGGAGCCGGCCTCCAAGTTCCCCTACCCCTTACCCAAGAGGACGCCTTGGATGGAGGGAGACCCAGCTCAGATGCTATCAATGTGGACAGCCAGGGCATCGGCAAGTCTCCTGCCCAGCTGTTCAAATGAGGACTGATCCTGCACCCAATCGGATTGTTAATTATTTACAGCCCAGTGCCATGGAGGAAGATGTGGCACCGTTATGTGAGGACTGGCCTAGTGACTCAGCCCCCCATGTTGCACCACCAGGAGTTTACGGGGTGCGACCCGCAGTTATGACGACTTCTGCTCATCGAGGTAAGCACTTGCAGGAGGTTGTGCTGGATGGACAGAGACTTGTTGGATTTTGTGACTCGGGTGCTTTCCTCACACTGGCTGATCCCCGAGTGGTTCGGCCTGAGGCAATCCATAGAGGACCTGGGATTGTTATTGAACTGGCTGGTGGACAATGGAGGACTATTCCCACAGCCACTGTGGATCTGAACTTTGGTTTTGGGGTCAGGCGATGTGTGGTTGGGGTGATGGGTGGTCTGCCTGCAGCTGTTCTCCTGGGCAATGATGTGGGAGAGCTACGATGCCAATTCGTGGCTGCATGAAGCCACATGTAAGTAACGCTCTGCCTGTGTGTACTTAACCAGTGACCTGTAGAGGTCCCTAGTACGTGCACAAGTTGGGAGGGGGAGGGATTGTGAAGATGTAATTTACCCTCTCACTGTATATGCTGTGATACTATGTCATGATATGTATATTTCCCTGGTTGTATTAGTTGTAATTCATGTATTTCCTTGGGGGAGCTACTGGTCTCAATGTGTCTCTCTCATACAATTGTAGTCTTGGCATCTAATGTGATTATGTAAATAGCCTGTCCTCTTCTTTCCAGAGTTGTGTATCTAATCTGTAATTGCATTGGCCAGTGAAGGAATAGTCATTGTTCTTTACAGCAGGGGATCCCTTCATCTACTGTGGCTGGCAGACATATTGGAGCCCTGTGATGGACCAAACCATTGATGATAGGATGTGTGACCCCTACCCCCTGAACAAACATGGTGGGCTGGTCAAGCAGCACAGACAATGCATTTCCCTTTTTGTAACTTCAGAGTGAGCTGAAACTTGAAGAGAGCAGGAGCCCCAGCCTGGGTGGCTGTGGACACGGACGGAGCTAGGCCTGTGTGGCGGCCCGTGGGATTGTGTGGAACTCTTTGGACTACTGTAAGGACGATTGCTTTGTTATCCGGTCCGAGGATTGTCGGGAAGGGCCCCCGAATCTGTTTTACGTGGACTTATCGTGTGCTGTTCCAGTGTTCTTGTGAATAAACCTGTTGGATCATCCCTCGGCCTCGTCCATCCTTTGCTCTGTTGTACACCCCCGTCACAGTCCGCGCACCTGCTCGCTACTTAGCAACTCCCACTCCCCGCTACCAGACTGGCTCTCCTCCTACTTTCCAGACAGCCACTGCCGCCTTAGCTTTCAGCCCCTCCCCTACACCCCTAGCTGAGATGTGGAGGCAAGCCCCCTCTTGGGTCTACCCAAGTGTCCCCTCTAAAGTGTGGGAGACCTGGTTGCTATGTGTCTGTGCGTGCACACCCTATTCCAGCCTTTAGAATTACCTGGAAGTACTGACCCAGCATGGGTGCAGTACTCAGTGGTGCCTGACCAGGTCAGGGGCGCCACATTGGCAGCACCACCCAATATACTAGAGGTTCAATATTAAGAGGGTAAGAGTCTATTTAATATAGTGGACCCCATAGACAGTGCCAATGTCCACATTAACTGTCTAAAACACCTCTGATTAAAACTCCATTATAATGTCCCTATAAACACTGATTAAGTTATGGTTAGTAAGAGTTCTCTATTAACATTACTAGCCAAAATGTACTAAAATTCTAATACTGCACACTATAAAAGAGGGGGTTTAATATCAGGGTGTCAGTTTATGCTGGACTTGTACTACTCTTTATCATCATGCTCTGTCGTCCGTATAACTTTTTAACTCTTTTAAAAAGATTTTTTTTGTAATAGTCCAATAATGAAACAATGAATAGGAGAAAACAAGCCAGTAGGTGCAACAGTTTAAAAGGAAATTAGAGCACCCTCTTTTTTAGTATGGCTCTTAATTAATATAAAGTTTGATGTAACATACTGCTGTGGCTATTGGGTCTATTCCTCAAGATGATAAGAGTACTTCAGAGCACTACGGCCCCGATTCATGAAGACCGTCATGAGCAAGTGAAGGGACATGCTGGAGTCAGACACTCCTGCTTCATTAAGAGGCTCACGTCTCAAATCTTACTCAAGTCAGAGACTGCAGTAAAATTTCTGGAGTAAGGAATGCCAAAGCTTGTCATGAAATGGAGAAGCTGTGGTGCACAGCCCTTTATGCCCCCATCCACACCAGCTACACACTTATTTTGGCAGAGCTGGGCAAAACTGGCATGAAAATATCAGATCTCTCAATTTTTTGTGCAACCTCTCATTATTCTGGCACAATTACTTTAATTAATTGCGGAGCATTGAATATTTGATTTTGTGCCACCCCGGTAGACCTCTGATGTCACAGGGGTGGGTCCGAGTGGCGATGTAGCTATATCGGTCATGTGCAACAGGCTTTTGTGATGGAGGTTAAAAATAATATTAAAAAGGGGAGCGTAAAATAAATAAATAGACAAATAAAGAGTTTGTGACGCCAGTTTGGAAGTTCAGCTTTGGTATGGCCCAGCACTGCTGAAGGTCCCCAGGAGTTAGATGTTGATGCACAGTGCCAGATGGTGTCTCTTCGCCCCCGCAACTAGGGCTGGTTCCTGTGGATGTTGACGTAGGGATAGTGCAGCAGAGAATAATTCAGCCAGAGACAGGACAGTGAGTTTTTATCTTTTACTGAAGCTCTGCAGAATAGTCCGGAACATTCCTACAGCATTCACAATGATGGTGGTCAGACCCGCCCCAATAAGAATTTGATTTCTCTGACTTGTGGTGGTAGTGTATTCCTCCTACCGCTACTTCGCTACCTAGGACTAGGTGTCTTGAAATCCTAGCATTTTCAAGACAAGAAAACTCTGGATTCTTGATCCCTTCCAGCATGCAGGCGACTTGAATCCTGAGGGAAAATTCACTGTTTCTGCTAGAAGTTTCCAGACTCAATCACATCGCTGAGCTCCTAGGCAATGTCACTGCTCTGTATGAAAAGTCTAATAGCGGTGTCTCAGTTTGCCACTGACCTTGAAAGTCCTGGTGGTCTAGGGACTGATAACCTGCCAATTTGTAACTGACACCTCCAGAGGTTTCAACAGTTACCTCAGGACAGGACCATCGCCATATTACACTTCTCTCACATGCCCACCCTGACACCAACTTCAAGTGCCACACTCTGAATTTACATCACACCTAAGCTCCTCTCCTCTCTCCTTTTCTAAAGCACACACACAAGCTTTGTTATCAGCTCAGGCAAACAGCCCCAGTAAGGGAGTGTGGGCAAATGTGTGTATGTAGTGAACAGCAGAAAAAACTGAATCTCATTAAAGCTGGCAATACATGTTATACATATTGAAATAGACTTGCAGCTATTATTTGTGGTGACTCAGGCACAGGGCGCCATAATTTATATCTAACAGTACCTATCCACTATCTGGTTTCTGGATTTGTTCAAATAAGCTAGGATAGAAAAAGATAGATAGAATCACTGCCACGTGCATAAGAGATCAATAATTGGTGTGGTGCTTGACATCCTCTTGTTATGGCTAAATAATGTAGTCGTTATTTCACAAATGACTACATACAATTTACATTGCATATACAGTATATCCAACTTAGTGTAATATCATAAAAGGTGAAGGTGAAGAATCATATTATAAACAACTTTGTTTCCATTCTGATAAATGGCATTATGAGGTTATGCAACTTTCATTTGACATGGAAAAGAAATATAAAGCTCATAATGTTTGCAAATTTTAAATATATTTTATAACCTACAGATTCTTGACTCATGTTAAAATGGTATTTTATAAAATTAGCTATTAGCTGAATAATTGTAAATACATATCAACTGTATGTAGAAGGAATTATATGTGTATATTTTGTAGACCAAGGGTCCAGACCAAATAACTGGAAGTTATAGCCATTTATAGTACTGCTTTTTTGCTGCCATGAAACGGATGTTAAATAGAGAACACCAGCCGTGGCTTTTATAGCTTCTGGGTATCTCTCTGTTCTCATGATCTTAAGTCCACTTATGTTTTGTGTTTTTCTTTAGAGGTCACAAAACTTTGATCAATAATGAGTGATAAGGGACTTCTCTTGTACCTCCAGGACAACTGTGTGTGTGATACCATTCTCTTGGGTAAGTGTCAAAAATAAATGTTATGGTGAATGATAGATTAATTTATTGGATGGTACTAAATGTAATGTTTACTGAATAAAAGACTAATTTAATAAATGGAATGTATTGATTATTACTATTGTTCCAAAATTCATGTTTTGCATATTACTCTAAATCTGCACGTTGAAAATGTTAATAAAAAAGAATGGCCAAACTAAGCCAGTATAGCAGTGCTTAAAAGACCAACCAACTTTTTATTTCATTTTATTTATGCCATTTATTTTTAAATTAGAAAGCCTTGTGTCTATTTCTCCACCTCTCTAGGGAGCTATAGACATGACAAGCTCTCCAAATACCATTCTGTATTTCTCATAGCACCTTTTTTGCTAAATAATTTAGGTTATAAGTAGAGATGACAGAATAGATTCAAGTAAATTTTGTAGCTTTTTATTTTTGTAGATTTTTTTGTAATTTATTTGTGCATAGATTCATCATAATAATTGCTGCTGGTCACCACATTTCTCACCCACATTGGGCCATCAAAAAGTTAAAAACATTAAAAAATATCGCTATACTCATCTCTATGCTCACCTCTTTTGCCTCTTCACCACTTGTCTGGTCCTCGCTGCATTTTCCAATCCTTTGTCACTTGCAATGGAATATTCAGGCCTTTCATACTGTGCCAGACGTTTGGATGTCATGGCATCCCATAGAGTTCTGCGTCATGATGTCATCATGCCATTGAGCTCCTGCATACCTGTGTAGAGCCCTCTATGAGTCACTATGACATCTGAAACTCCGGCACAGTGCGAGAGGACCAAGGATTCCATTTTCAATTGTGTGAGATGAGATGAAGTGCCAAGAACTGAATGCATGGTGGTGAATAGTGGATGGATCAGAAAGGTGAGCAGAGGGTGAGTATAATGATTTTTTTTTTAATTTCCTACATATTAAGATTATTATGATTAGAAACCAAAGAAAAATCTCTATGAAAGGGATGAAATACGCCAAATGAACACATTTTAATGGATACAAAAGTAATGTTTTGTTTTTTTTCATTTTTATAAGTGGATCTACTCGTCTTCAATTTCCTTTGGATGTCTTCTAATCTGTACTGCTGGACAACAGTTGAAGTGTGATCCACAGAACAAACAGGAAATTTCTCAAGGATTTGTGATTGATGTGGTGAGTTCACACACTTTTCTAAGATTATTATGCTCTGGGATCTGTAGAGACCCAAAGAGTAGAAAAGGACATTAAATTCTTTGGGAAATAATTTTGTCACAAATAAAAATTTCCCATGAAAAACTTCACAAACAAGCGAATTTGAATTTTAGTTGTAAGTGAAGTGCATTTTTGCAGGTTCTTTATTGTAAAACCACAAGTAAAGACACATTGACATATTAGAGAGTTTTGCTTTTCAAACCTTTTATTTTAGAAGCAGTCCTGTGACCCTCTTGAAGAGATAGAGGAAAGGTTTTTATTTAATAATGACATTACAACTCGTCAGGTTATTGTACCTTTGGGCTAAATAGAAGAAATTAATCTAAATGCTCTGTCCCAATCTGTACAGATCAGTACTTTACATTTGCAAAAATAGCACAAGGAAAATTAAAAGCAATCTAAAGAAACAGTAAGACATCTTAATCTAAATGTTTCCAATAATCCACTGTTGCACACAAAGCGGTTGTCTGCTCAGTTTGCTTCTTATAGGTTCTCTTTGAGTCATTTCATAAAAATCAAGGATACTAATTGCTATCAATGTCAGATTGAAATAGATTTGTGTTCTACTAAAAGTCTGGGTACCAGGTTGAGTACTTTACTGTATTTAAAGAGAACCAACCACCAGAATTTTCTTAAACTAACGCAAGTGATAGAATCAGCATGATAGCGCATCATGCTGATTCTAAACATACCTTTAGTTGTGAGATCGGCTGTATACTTTCTGTAATACAGGCAAGTAAAGATTATGAAATGCACTTTATTTGATTGATAGCAGCCACAGAATATCTAATAGCTGGGTCGTGTTTTGCTAGCTATTCCTGTCTCTGTCTGCCTGCCTGTACTTCCTACCCTGTCTCTTTTTCTACAGGGGAAGAAGGACACGGGGAGGAAGGACAGGCAGGGAGACAGGAGTAGGAATAACTAGCAAATCCCAACCTACCTATTAGATATTCTGTAGCTGCTAGCAATCAAATAACAGTGTATTTCACAAACTTTACTTGCCTATATTTCAAAAAGTATACATCTGATCTCACAACTAAAAGGTATGTGTAGAATCAGCATGACAGTGTCAGTACATCACTAGCTTTAGTTTATTTAGGAAAATCTTGGTGGTTGGTCCTCTTTAAATCTGGACATACTATTACATGCTCTGTCATGGTGGGCTTGTCACATACTGTCACACACTCCAATTTAGACACATAGAGCAAAGCAAGTTGACCCTCCCAATGGCTAAGACAAAGCATTAGAAGACTTGTAAAAAGCTGTTAGTTAAATGCTCGGGTTAAGTATTTAAATCTGGCCACAAATATAACATGGTAAGCCTAAAAGATTTTGAGAAACATAGTCTGCTCTAAGTAGTGTAGCTAGCAAGTGGATTGATGCAACATCAGAAATTACATTGAAACTAATGGCTTACATACCAAGTAATAACTAAATTGGCAGCTTAACTTCTTTCTAGCAATTATTATGTGCACATTTCTATTACACATTTTTTTTTTTAAATGTCTGACTATTTAGAATATATTGTAGTTGCTATAGGACCCTACTACAATTTGGGACAGTCATTTTTAGTCCTTGAATTCTTGGAAAATGAAAAATCAAGATTCATTTTAAATAATTTACATTCATGGAGTTAAGTGTTGAACATGTGTGTGGACCCATGGCACCATTGGACCTGGACTTACCCTGTCGGGAGGGGAACAGCTATGTGACTTCTTGGTCTACACTAGAGCCTCTGGTGATGATGTTTTTCTTGAGCTGCAGGTAGTTGCCAGGTACCTCTCAAAGGCAGTCCCTGGGCCTGCAACAGCTGGAGCAGATCAAGGAGCAGGAGACATATGGCAGAACCCAGAGACATGGAACAACAGCACGTGCGGATCACAGGCGTGACACTACCCCCCCTTATGCCACCCCAACTTTGGTAAAAAAAAACAAACAAGAACAACTGGCTGCAGTGAAGAGATCACAAAACTAAGGCAGAAACAAAATAACAAAATACTGACAACACTAACCCGGAATATCTAGCTGGTGAGTAGAAGGATCCCTAGAGCAAATGAAAGTCTGCAACGCCAAGAGCTGCACACAGAGAGCCAGACATCTTGCCAACCAAAAATGGAATGAGACAGAAGGTAACCAAGACTGGAAGTGGGAATCAGATAAGACTCCAGGTATCCAGGCACTGTAGACCAGATAGTTAGGCAGACAAAGCTGCCAGACCACAGGGGGCATCCTGCAGCCCACAACTAGATTCAGACATGGGGCTAGACATGGGGCTCAGACAAGGGGCACAAACATTGGGCACAGATAAAAATACCAAAGTAAATGAATGTGTCAGTGGGTCCATGGTCTAACCTTACTGTTACAGCTAGAGGGTGCAGTGGACCCATTTCACCATAGGACTCAGGATTACCCCTGGAAGGGCATGTCTATGTGCCTACTAGGTCTTCACTAAAGTCTCTAGTGGTGAGGTTAGGCTTGAGCCACAGGTAGTCACCAGATACCACTCCAGGGCTTGCATCAGATGACCAGAGAGCAGAACCCAGAGGTGAGGTCACCTGAGGTCAGGTTACCTGCAGTCATAGGTGGAGGAACATGGAAACCTCCAGCTGTGGCCACAAATGACCTGAGTGATATCACCGTTCATCGCTGTGGGTCAGTCTGCCTGCAGCTTACAGTAAAACATCAAACAACAAGTTGCGCAAAATGACATAAAATAGATCAATTTATTAATATAAAATTAGATAAACAAAAAAGTGCTATTTTTGGTAGGCATGACATCAGCAGAAAAATGGAGACAAAGGCCATTGTTCACAACAGGTCATTATAATGCAGTATAAAGGCAAATTGCCAAAATATTACTTAATAACAACATGCACAACATAATTGAAAGATCCCCATACATAAGGCAAAGTACACAAGGGGGCTGCAAAAACCCCATCAGTTGTATAATTCACTAGGCAAATAGTGTAAATAAAACCATGAATTACTGATACATTTATTAGTAAGATACCCTGGTGTTACAGTAAAACAGGTCACCCCTAAAGGATATCAACCATATATCAGGGACAATTCTATAGTAAAGCCCAATCTTAATCAATTGATCCAAAATACGGTTCATCAGGGGTTAAAATTATAGACACTGATTGCCAAAGTAACCAGACTGGAAAAGGATCACAAGTGCATGATTAAAGTTGTAATAAAGTAGTCAGGGTGAAAACCACATTCCCTGAGGGGACAATATGTCCTGTCTGGAAATCTGCTACACGCGTTTCGACGCAAAGTCTTTTTCCAGGAAAAAGACTCCCTGGAAAAAGACTTTGCATCGAAACGCGCGTCGGAGATTTCCAGACAGGACATATTGTCCCCTTAGGTAATGTGGTTTTCACCCTGACTACTTTATTACAACTTTAATCATGCACTTGTGATCCTTTTCCAGTCTGGTTACTTTGGCAATCAGTGTCTATAATTTTAACCCCTGATGAACCGTATTTTGAATCAATTGATTAAGATTGGGCTTTACTATAGAATTGTCCCTGATATATGGTTGATATCCCTTAGGGGTGACCTATTTTACTGTAACACCAGGGTATCTTACTAATAATTGTATCAGTAATTCATGGTTTTATTTACACTGTTTGCCTAGTGAATTATACAACTGATGGGGTTTTTCAGCCCCCTTGTGTACTTTGCCTTATGTATGTGGATCTTTCAATTATGTTGTGCATGTATTTATTAAGTAATATTTTGGCAATTTGCCTTTATACTGCATTATAATGACCTGTTGTGAAAAATGGCCTTTGTCTCCATTTTTCTGCTGATGCCATGCCTACCAAAAATAGCACTTTTTTGTTTATCTAATTTTGTATTAATAAATTGATCTATTTTATGTCATTTTGCGCAACTTGTTGTTTGATGTTCTATTGATTAACGCTGACAAAGGGTCATATACTTGGTTGGGCTTTTTTTGCCTTTCTTGACCCTTATCTTTAGCAAGTGTTTGATCTGGAGCTCACAGTGCGCGGTCATATCAGCGCACTATCACTTCAGATGTAGCAGAAGAGGAATCCTTGTGGGACCTTGTGTGGGTTACATTGGACCTGGGTGTTTGGGGGGTAGTAAAGGGGTGAACGAGGGTGTTTTGGGGGGATTTTATTTCAAATAAAGGATCTTTCGGTGTTAGTGTTTATTTCTTTTCACTTATATATTAGTAATGAGGGATATTGTAGTTACCTCCCATTACTAATATAGGGCTCACTGGCAGCTGTGAGCTGTCATTAACCCCTTATTATCTCGATTGCCACCACATCAGGGCAATCAGGATGCAAAAATCCTGGATGGCTGTAGGCTGCTATTTTTAAACGGATGGGCCCAATAAGCATGGGCCTCTCCAGCCTGAGAATATCAGCTGCCAGCTATCGGCTTTATCATGGCTGGGTATAAAAATTGGGGGAAATGCATGCCGTTTTTTTAAATGATTAATTTAAATAATAAAAAAAGCCACATCTGATTTCTCTTATTTTGATACACAGACAAGATAACGTGCATGACTGGGGGCTGCAGCTTTTAGTTGTGTGCTTTATCATGGCTGGGTATCATAATATGTGGTGACCCTACACCAATTTATTTATTTATTTTTACATAAATCTAGACACAGACAGTGTGTGTGATTGAAAGCAGTGAGATACACTAAAGGGGGCTTTACATGGTAGCGATATCGCTAGCAATTTATAGCGATATCGAGCGTGTAAGTACCCACCCCCGTCGCGCCTGCGATTCTTTGTGATCGCTGCCGTAGCGAATATTATCGCTACGGCAGCGTCACACATACTTACCTGGTCGGCGGCGGCGCTGTGACTGCTGAACAATCCCTCCTTCAAGGGGGAGGGACGTTCAGCATCACAGCGATGTCACCGCAACGTCACTAAGCGGCCGGCCAGTAAAAGCGGTGGTGCGGAGATGAGCAGGACGTAACATCCCACCCACCTCCTTGCTTCCGCATTGGGGCCGGCGGCAGGTAAGGAGACATTCCTTGCTCCTGCGGTGTCACACATAGAGATGTGTGCTGCCGCATGAGCAATGAACAACATGGATAAACAACCCTTACCGATTTTTGAGTTTGGGACGACCTCTCCATGGTGAACGATTTTCACCATTTTTGAGGTCGCTTAAGGTCGCTGATTAGTGTCACACTCTGCAATATCATTAATGACGCCGGATGTGCGTCACTAACAACGTGACCCCAACGATAAAACATTAACGATATCGTAGCGTGTAAAGCTCCCTTTACACACAGGGTGGGGGCGCTGTCTGACTGCAACCAATCAGAGATGTGGGGACTGCTGGTGGGCAGGGGAAGCAGTGCATATGCATGAAGATAATGAGCAACCACGGAGGTAGAGTGAGTGACCCCAGAAGAAGTGTACAGCCGCATAGAGAATAGTGAGTATGAAGCATTTGCTTTAGTCTTATTTTCTTCCTTTTTTCTTTGATGTTTTTATTGCCCAGGTGGCTGGACCCGGATCGTTACCCAGAGTTCCCTGAGAACTCCTCGCCCTGGGTTGGTGTTCAGCTTCTATTGAACCAGCGCAGATCCAAACTTTCACAGTCTGGGTCCGCCCATGACTATTTACAAAATGGTTCCTCCTAGAGAAACAGACATAGAAAAAATTATTCCAACTGAAAGTGGCTATAAGGAAAATGTAAATTATTAACTATTTATTTTTATAAGCTGACACATGATAATTTGGAAAGTGCGATGTTGTCACATTTTTCAAAGAAAACTTTTTTTTGCTTAATAAATTTAAAATATAAACTAAGTTTACTAATAAAGTGCAATGTGTCATGAAAAAATATTCTCTGGACCACTAGCATATCTAAAGACTTTTCTAAGTCATTGCTTCATACAGTGAACCATGCTACATTTGAATTTTCCATGATAAAGCCAGATTTCTCCAGTTATGATGATTTTATAAAGATGCATAAAGTATAGACACGTGCATTGAATGGACTATGCACATTATGCACAAACGTTTAATTTAAGAAGGTGTGGAATATATAATTTTTTGTTTAGGTAACACTTTTAACCATTAATATCAGTTTTTATGCATTTTTTATATTTCTTGTATAACGTACTGAATGGCATCTTGACATTTTGTCAGGGGTCACCCTACAGGTTATATGTAGGTATAAGCTTAGTCCCTATCTTACGTACCCTGATGAAGAGGTGAAGCGCATGTTGGGACACAGGAGGCCTTGCACTGATAGTTTGGTACTTTTTGATACTTTGAATATCTTGCTGCCAGTCTGTTTTATTGGGTCACAGTAGATCAACATGAATGGGCTCTATTATATGCATTCATGATGGGCTAGGATTAGGTCACATTACCCTATTTTAGATTGGTCCTTTTGGTTTAGGGCTTTTGAATCAACTTAAGCACAGCTTTGTCATACTATTTCATAAGTGTTTGTACCATATCTTGTGTATTAGAACCATCTAAGCTAATTTTTGCATTATATTCACACTTGTGATATATAAAATTACTAGCTGTAGTACCCATCATTGTCCGGGATAGTAACTGTATCTCTGTCTCTCACCCAGTGTCCCTCTCTCCCACTCTCTGTCTGTCTCCCTCTCTCTATGTATCTTTATCTGTCTCTTTGTGTGTCTGTCTCTGTCTGTCTCTTTCCCTGTCTGTCTCTTTGTCTGTCTGTCTCTGTTTTTCTGTCTGTCTGTCTCTTTCCCTGTCTGTCTATTTGTCTGTCTGTCTCTTTCCCTTTCTGTCTCTTTCACTGTCTGTCTTCGTCTGTCTCTTTACCTTTCTGTCTGTCTCTGTGTCTCTTTCCCTGTCTACCACTGTCTGTCTCTTTGTCTGTCTCTGTCTGTCTCTTTCCCTGTCTGTCTCTTTACCTGTCTGTCTCTTTCCTTGTCTGTCTCTTTCCCTATATCTATGTCTGTCTCTTTCTCTGTCTGCCTATGTCTGTCTCTTTGTCTCTGTCTGTATATTTCCCTGTCTGTCTCTTTCATTGTCTGTCTCTTTCCTTTTATCTGTGTCTGTCTCTTTTTCTGTCTGCCTCTTTATCTCTGTTTGTCTGTATCTTTCCCTGTCTGTCTCTTTCCCTGTCTGTCTTTGTATGTCTGTCTCTTTACATATCTATCTCTTTCCTTTTCTGTCTCTTTCCCTGTATCTCTGTCTGTCTCTCTCCCTGTTTGCCTCTGTTAGTGTCTGTCTGTGTCTGTCTGTCTCTGTCTCTTTTCCTGTCTGCCTCTTTCTCTGTTTGTCTGTCTCTCTGTCTGTCTCTTTCTGTTTGTGTCTGTCTCTGTGTGTCTCTGTCTCGCCACCGACATCATTTTAACTCACACATAAGCTTCTTATACTAACAATGTCCTTTGTTGCCTATAGCAATCAATCACAGCTCCTATTAATGACCTGTAGCTCCCAGATCCATTGACTTTAATGTAAGCAGGTTTTTTGGCGAATAACTGTAAAACGTGTGTTTAAAATTTTCCCTCAAAACATAATCTATGACATTCCTTGAATCAAAGAGACGTCTGTGAAAAATTTCGTGATTGAAAATGAGATGGTGCGGATTCCTTTGGTAGACATACACACACACACACACACACTCTCACACATACACTCGGCTTTATAAATTAGATTTAATGGCTTATTTCTATGCATGGCAGTACAAAGTATGTTTGAATTTAACCGTATTAACACTATTGGGAGGTTGGACCCCATGCTTTTTTAACTTTTATTATTTTATTTAGTGTAATTTTTAATAAAATTTAGTTTTAATTTTTGGGTTGTCTGTCCACCATTTTCTCTTTTTGAGATGTTGTTTACTAGGTTATATGTAGGTATTGGGGGTTAATATCATTTTATTATTTAGTAATTTAAGCTCTATTTGTACATGTCAAAAGTGCAAAATTGTGCTGGTTACCAAAGGTATCAAATTTTGAGAAACACCTGGCAGTGAAAGGAATAAAGCAAAAAATGTGATGTTTGACAAGAGCGTAAGCATAGAGTATCAGAATATAAAATAAACTGAACATTTCACCATAGCAGAGGTCCATGAAAAGGAGTAGGAAATAGGCTGATTGGGTGCATCTAAAAGATTCCATAAATATTAGAATTATGCGGTTGAACCCTTTCATTTTCAATGGTCAATCTTATGGTGTCACAGATTTTAGGCAATGAAGAGAGGTGTATGGCAGCTTCCTACTTAATTGTCCCCATTGAAAACACATGTGCACTTGACCAAACTGAGCGTGCATGTCTATGGAAGATTAGGGAGGAATACATGTTTGTCAAATTAGCATTTGGCCATGTGCGCGCGTTGTGTTTTTTTCTGCGTTTTGGCTGCATTTACAACTGCACTGTGTCATTGACAAAATGCATGCATTGTGCTTCCCAAGCAAAGTCTATGAGAATCATGGAAAATCTGTGTGCACGATGCTTTTTGAAACGCAGAGTTTTGATTGCCAAAAATTTGACAAAATCTCTGCGTTTAGAAAAGCAGCATGTCAATTCTTTTGTCCATTTTGGCAGCGTTCTACACCCATTCAAATCAATGAGTTTTAGAAAAACACTGCCAAAATGTTAAGCAGTGCGTTAGCACTGTATTATTGTTGCGATCCGCATGTTTTTTTGACATAACAAAGGCAGGTCTTTTGGTCTCTCTCTCTCTGTCAGTCGGTCTGTCAGTTGGTCTCTCTCTATGTCTCTATCTCTCTCTGTCCATGTCGGTCTCTCCCTCCCACCCCCTCACTCATACTCACCGATCCACGATCACGGGCGAGGTGCTGCACGGCGTTAACACTGTGGTGGCTTCTCCTCTTTTGAAAATTCCAGCCGCTCATTAATCCATCTCGTATTCCCTGCTTCCCCCACCCACCGGCGCCTATGATTGGTTGCAGTCAGACACGCCCCCATACTGAGTGACAGCTGTCTCCGCCGGTGGGCGTGTCTATATCGAGCAGTAAAATAAATAAATAAATAATTAAAAAAAACGATGTGCAGTCCCCCCAATTCGGATACCAGCCAGGGTAAAGCCACACGGCTGAAGGCTGGTATTCTAAGGATGGGGAGCTCTACATTATGGGGAGCCCCACAGCCTAACAATATCAACCAGCAGCCGCCCTGAATTGCCGCATCCATTAGATGCGACAGTCCTGGGACTTTACACGGCTCTTCCCGAATTGCCCTGGTGCGGTGGCAAACGGGGTAATTAGGAGTTAATGGCAGCAGCCCATGGCTGCCACTAAGTCCTAGGTTAATCATGGCAGGCTTCTCTCGAGATACTTTCCATAATTAACCTGTAAGTTAAAGAAAATAAACACACACATCCAAAAAATCTCCCTGGGTTGGTGTTCAGCTTCTATTGAACCAGCGCAGATCCAAACTTTCACAGTCTGGGTCCGCCCATGACTATTTACAAAATGGTTCCTCCTAGAGAAACAGACATAGAAAAAATTATTCCAACTGAAAGTGGCTATAAGGAAAATGTAAATTATTAACTATTTATTTTTATAAGCTGACACATGATAATTTGGAAAGTGCGATGTTGTCACATTTTTCAAAGAAAACTTTTTTTTGCTTAATAAATTTAAAATATAAACTAAGTTTACTAATAAAGTGCAATGTGTCATGAAAAAATATTCTCTGGACCACTAGCATATCTAAAGACTTTTCTAAGTCATTGCTTCATACAGTGAACCATGCTACATTTGAATTTTCCATGATAAAGCCAGATTTCTCCAGTTATGAATTTAGTTTTAATTTTTGGGTTGTCTGTCCACCATTTTCTCTTTTTGAGATGTTGTTTACTAGGTTATATGTAGGTATTGGGGGTTAATATCATTTTATTATTTAGTAATTTAAGCTCTATTTGTACATGTCAAAAGTGCAAAATTGTGCTGGTTACCAAAGGTATCAAATTTTGAGAAACACCTGGCAGTGAAAGGAATAAAGCAAAAAATGTGATGTTTGACAAGAGCGTAAGCATAGAGTATCAGAATATAAAATAAACTGAACATTTCACCATAGCAGAGGTCCATGAAAAGGAGTAGGAAATAGGCTGATTGGGTGCATCTAAAAGATTCCATAAATATTAGAATTATGCGGTTGAACCCTTTCATTTTCAATGGTCAATCTTATGGTGTCACAGATTTTAGGCAATGAAGAGAGGTGTATGGCAGCTTCCTACTTAATTGTCCCCATTGAAAACACATGTGCACTTGACCAAACTGAGCGTGCATGTCTATGGAAGATTAGGGAGGAATACATGTTTGTCAAATTAGCATTTGGCCATGTGCGCGCGTTGTGTTTTTTTCTGCGTTTTGGCTGCATTTACAACTGCACTGTGTCATTGACAAAATGCATGCATTGTGCTTCCCAAGCAAAGTCTATGAGAATCATGGAAAATCTGTGTGCACGATGCTTTTTGAAACGCAGAGTTTTGATTGCCAAAAATTTGACAAAATCTCTGCGTTTAGAAAAGCAGCATGTCAATTCTTTTGTCCATTTTGGCAGCGTTCTACACCCATTCAAATCAATGAGTTTTAGAAAAACACTGCCAAAATGTTAAGCAGTGCGTTAGCACTGTATTATTGTTGCGATCCGCATGTTTTTTTGACATAACAAAGGCAGGTCTTTTGGTCTCTCTCTCTCTGTCAGTCGGTCTGTCAGTTGGTCTCTCTCTATGTCTCTATCTCTCTCTGTCCATGTCGGTCTCTCCCTCCCACCCCCTCACTCATACTCACCGATCCACGATCACGGGCGAGGTGCTGCACGGCGTTAACACTGTGGTGGCTTCTCCTCTTTTGAAAATTCCAGCCGCTCATTAATCCATCTCGTATTCCCTGCTTCCCCCACCCACCGGCGCCTATGATTGGTTGCAGTCAGACACGCCCCCATACTGAGTGACAGCTGTCTCCGCCGGTGGGCGTGTCTATATCGAGCAGTAAAATAAATAAATAAATAATTAAAAAAAACGATGTGCAGTCCCCCCAATTCGGATACCAGCCAGGGTAAAGCCACACGGCTGAAGGCTGGTATTCTAAGGATGGGGAGCTCTACATTATGGGGAGCCCCACAGCCTAACAATATCAACCAGCAGCCGCCCTGAATTGCCGCATCCATTAGATGCGACAGTCCTGGGACTTTACACGGCTCTTCCCGAATTGCCCTGGTGCGGTGGCAAACGGGGTAATTAGGAGTTAATGGCAGCAGCCCATGGCTGCCACTAAGTCCTAGGTTAATCATGGCAGGCTTCTCTCGAGATACTTTCCATAATTAACCTGTAAGTTAAAGAAAATAAACACACACATCCAAAAAATCCTTTATTTGTAATGAAAGACAAAAACACACCCTCTTTCACCACTTTATTAACCCCTCAAAAACACTTCCAGGTCCGACGTAATCCACGCAAGGTCCCACAAGGCTTTCAGTTCTGCTACATCGGAAGCTGACAGGAGCGTCAGAAGAACACCGCCGCTCCTGTGAGCTCGATGCAGCAACAGAAGTGAGTCACGCGATCAGCTGTGCTGTCACTGAGGTTACTCACGGCCACCGCTCTCAGGTGGAGGACTGCAGCTGTGGCCGCAAGTAACCTGAGTGAAAGCACAGCTGATCGCATGGCTCACTGCAGTCAGTCAGGGGATTTGCAATCACAGGTGAGTCATGTTTTAAATAAAACTGCATAGTCTGTCTGGAAAATCAGCCAATAAAATGGATATTTACTGCAAAAGAAATTGACATGGCAGATTTATAAAATGTGTAGAAGGTATGCAGTGTTAAAAAAAAATACCAAAAGTTTTTGGTGGGAAGATAACCTACATCTTATGCCAGCTGGTGAGTTTTTGATGTTTCAGCATTTCTGCACCTATGCGCACACTGCTTTTTTTGCTGCTTTTTCGGTGCGCACCAAAAACGCACCGAAAAAGCAGCAAAAACGCACCTATAATTACAAGCATTTTTTGTGACATTTCCAGGCTCTCTCTGACAAGGTGCAGTTTTGGCTGCATTTTGCCTGCAGTTTTGGCTGCAGTTTTGGCTGCAGTTTGTGAACACAAAAAGATGCAGCGTGCGCATGTAGCCTTAGGCTTCTTTCACACTTACGTTCAGCGCAATCCGCAGCTGTGGAGAATAGCACAGTCCGTTTGCACATTCTGTTACATGTAGCATTTTTTGGGTTGCTAAAATAACACACCTTGACAGATTTCATTAGAATCCGCCAAGGTGTCTATTGATTGTCTATGGTGGCAGATTCCGTCACATTCTACTGAGCATGCTCAGCATGTCCAGCAGAACGATCTAAATAATTTAAAATCACTCCTGGTCTCTCTCTCACTCTGTCGGTCTGTCTCTCCCTCTCACCCCCTCTCTCATACTCATCGATCACTGGCGCGGCACTGCACAGCTGTCACACTGCTCTGACTGCTTCTCCTCTTTTAAAAATGCCGGCCGCTCATTATTCCATCTCATATTCCCTGCTTCCCCTGCCTACCGGTGCCTATGATTGGTTGCAGTCAGACCCACCCCCACATTGAGAGACAGCTGTCTCACTGCAACCAATCACAGCCGCCGGTGGGGGGGGTCTATGTAGCGCAGTACAATAAATAAATAAATAATTTAAAAAAACGGTATGCGGTGCCCCCCAACTTTAATAGCAGCCAAGATAAAGCCACACGGCTGAAGGCTGGTATTCTCAGGATGGGGAGACTCACATTATGGGGAGCCCCCAGCCTAAAAATAGCCAGCAGCCGCCCAGAATTGCCGCATCCATTAGATGTGACAGTCCCGGGACTTTGCCCGACTCATCAAGCATTGCCCTGGTGCGCTGGCAATCGGGGTAATAAGGAGTTAATTGCAGCAGCCCATAGCTGCCACTAAGTCCTAGGTTGATCATTACAGGCGTCTACGAGACAACCCCCCACGATTAACCTGTATGTGAAAGTGAATAAACACAAACACCCCAAAAAAACCTTTATTTGGAATAAAAAACAAAAAACCCACCCTCTTTCACCCCTTTATTAATCCCCAAATACCCCTCCAGGTCCAGCGTAATCCACATGCTGTCCCACGACACATCCAGCTCTGCTACATGAAGCTGACTAGAGCGGCCATAGAACACGACCGCTCTCTATCAACTCCACGCAGCAACTGAAGTGAGCCGCGCGATCAGCTGTGCCCTCATTCAGGTTACCCGAGGGCACTGCTCTCAGGTGGAGGACTTCAGCTGTGGCCGCGGGTCATCTGAGTGATGGCACCGCTGATAGCACGGATCATTATGGTCACTAAGGGGATTTGCGGTCACCTCTCTCTCCTCCCGACCGCAAATCTCCTTTCCCGGCGAAACATTAAAAAAAAACCAAGCAAACGCAAAACGTTCTTTCACAGGAATCCGTTACCTTTATTAGCACACTATTTGCAACGCATCCGTCACACAACGTACTGTGACGGATGCCTCACAACGCAAGTGTGAAAGCAGCCTTATATACATTAGATTACTTTCAGTTGTTACATGCATTTTTGTGTTCATTTATTTTACATGTATTTTGTATCACGTTTTTGATGCTGTGCTTTTGTCTCTTGTTGGTGTGTCATGCTTGGCGCTAAACTGCTTTGTTTTTGATACTTCATGATACTTGGCTTTGACAAAACCTTATAAGCCTTATTGATACACTTATTTGCGGATTACATGAGTTTTTGGTGAGGTTGCAAAGCAAAAGTGTTTTTTCTGCATCCAGTGAAACTCTATGGGGAAAATCTGCACAGAAAACTCAGAGTACCTGCAAGAGAAATTGAAATACGTACCACAGGTCAGTTTACGCTGAGTAAAAAAGAAGCTCAGTAGGCAGGAGATTTCTATAAATCCCATCCACTTTGCTGGAAGTATAAGACATTGCTTTTTTGATGTTGCAAAAATATACAATGGCAAAAACTCACTAAAAACCCATTGTCGGCACACAGCCTCAGATGTGAGCACAGTGGGCATGAGATTTAGATTTTATTAGTGAAAATCTTCAACATCAAAAACACATCATTGTGTGAACTTAGGCTAAAGCTCCTAAAATAATATTTTATCCCATCTGAACTCAGACCAATAAATGCTTCTTAAAGCACATCAAGGCTATAGTAGATTCCATCTGGAAGATTATAATATATCAAGAATTTTGAGCAAAATCGTTAATTATTCCGAATATTGACTAAAACATGAAAGAAATTAAGTATGGTTTACATTATTTACAAATGGCAAATGCTGAATATAATTTAGTCACTTTGAATGAAAAGTAATGTTTGTTGGTTGTATAGATATCTTTATATTAGAAAAATAGCACGACAAGTATTTATATAGCGGTATTACAATTTTATTGTAACTAAAATGAAAAAAATGTAGTCCAACCTCTGTATATTTTTGTGTATGTTGACACTACACTGTGGATTATCTGCATTGTTATAGAACACACTATATATACATTTTCATTCAGTATATAAATACTTAATCTGCTGTAAATATTGCGGACAGTTCCCCGTGTGACTGTGATCTGCCAGAAAGTTAACAACAGAAGTTAGGACCTCGTTTGGGGCCCCTGCGTGCGAGAACGCAAAGAAGTACAAGGAAAGCGGCTCTGGGAATCCAACGACGTTGTCCTACTGCTCAAAGTGAATTCAGTCTTATACATAAGAATATAAAATAAAAAAGGAGCAAATGCATCGCACAAAAATCAAACCATAAAATATCAATACTATTTTATATTCTTACTAATAAAATTCAAATACATAAAGACCTTATAACATTTTAGCATACTACATTCTATTTGTAAACAAAAATACAGCATAAAAGGAAGAAAACGGATAAAAAGATATAGGAGTGATGTCACTTTGTGAGAAAGTAGCAGCGGTATTTTATCCCTCACACACATAAAACATATATGCCCAAGAGTTCCATTATTTAGAGCATTGACAGACATTTCTTTTCAAGAAAAAATGACCTAACAAATTGCAGTGTTTATTTGTTTCTAATATTTTTTTTTTAGAAACTTCACTACATTGTTCAATCTAAAAATCTAATTTCATTGACAGGAAAGTATACTGCACGAGCTGGAAACCTCATATTCACAAGGCAAACAAAGCATCATTTTTTAATGAATCTTCTGAATACATCGTTTGCAGCAGCTTGCCTAGACCTGCTTGTCATAATGGTTTCTTCAAACGCTCTTTAAAGCTTGTGATGTTCAAGGCCTTAGCCTTCCCCCTCACTTGCTTGTTTTTTTTATCTGTCACAGTTGTCAACTAAAATAGAGCACCTAGCCTTTGTTTCTAGATAGTACCTGATCAATATCATCAATCCGCTTTACTCCCTTTCCTTCTCTCTCCCTCTCTCTCTCTTACACACTCTCTCTCCCTCTCTATAGCTGTATCCATTTCCTCCTGGCAAAAAGGGACTTTATGAATAAATGATACTGAAATGCTGAGGGTTCAGATACTAAATAATGAATTTCACCACCAAAAACACAACAACTTCTCCAATCATAAAATACTGCTCCTTCTATATTGATTGTGCTTTGGCAACCAGATGCAGTACTAGGCTTTACTCTGCAAGGTGTTTAAATAGAAATACAGGTTTACCCGGGATTTATCATATGTGGAAATATGTATTATCTAAGAGGGCTGCCTGCTAATACATGGTATGCTACTTCTTCCCGATGATTAACCCTTTGCATTGAGTGGAAGCAACGGTGGCACTGTCTCGATGAGAACTCTTCTCCATGGGACATTACAGTAAGTGTCATCTCTTCTGTGCTGTACGAGCTGAAATCTGCTGTTTGTGGGGAGAACTATTGTGCAGCAAGTGTAGGGTAGGTAAGAATGCAAGTCATTGTTAGTCTGATGCTTGTGCTGTTGTACTTGTGGCTCACCAAGGCTCGTAGTGGGTCAAGGCTGTGTAGCATTCGTTGTGTACTTAATGTAACTGGCTTCTCGTTTTCCCTCCTAAATGGTCTCTGCTGGTGCATTTCTGATGTGCAAGTGCCAGTGTCGCTATTGTAAGATGCACATGGGGTCAGGGGGTAGAATCCTGGCAAGTGATAACGGAAAAAAAAACTGCCTGCTATCAACTTCCAAGCTAATGTGTTTGACTGATATACTCAGGGTCTTTAGACGGCTTTAATCCTTATTAGTGTCACAGAGGCTTCATATTTAATTAGGAACTATGAGACTGACTTAGTGCTGATGGGGAATGTTTGTGTCCAAACTTCAAGGTTCCTTGCTATTTTAATACCAATGAGATTAATAATCTGTATATTTTATGTCACTCGGGAAATCATGTTATTTAATTATTAATGACATGATGCTTTTTTTTATCGGATTTCTATCTTATGCTCATTGTAAACAGAATTCCCTTTTTTTGCAACATCAACCCTATAAGTGGGTTGTTGCATTATTTCATATGAAAGAAAATGAAAATAAATCTCTTTAACCTATATTTCACATGGGAAGTCATAATGTAAGAACTTGTAATAAAAACTGCAAGTACTCAAAAGAAGTAAAAAGTTGGAAAAGAGACATAATGCAGAATAGAAGTTTGAGCAGTCTAAAAAAAGACGTTTAGGTATTAGGAAGGAAAAATGGAAATGATTAAATACGTATTCCTTTTGTAGGGTTTAAATCAATATCAAATGATATATTACAAATTAATGATAAAAATAATAATAATGATAATAATAATAATAATAGTAATATATATATATATATATATATATATATATATGATACTATTATTATTATTAGTAGTAATATTATGGTAATAATATGTGTGTAAATACTGTATATGTATATATATATATATATATATATATATATATACACCGTAATATATAGTAAGAATAACAGTAATAATTTATATATATGTGTGTGTGTATATATATGTGTGGGTATATATATATATATATATATATATATATATATATATATGTATAAATAATATTATAATAATATAATGGATAATAACACCTTTATAAATCTCAATATTTTTTAATATATTCTTAACATAAAAAGTTTTCAAATAGGAAAAGATACAACGTCCTATAGGCCTGCCATGATATAATAATCAAAAAATATAATCCCCAAATAATTAGAAAACTAAAGTCCCCCCTTAAGATTATATTTTTTTTATTAAATTTTACCATGCTAATGCAGCAGTAAAACATCTTTCAAAATATCTATATTTTTTACCTATTCTTAACAAAAAAACAGTTTTTAATATAGGAAAAGCTACGTCTTATAGGCCTGCCATGATATTAAAATCACCAAATAAAATCCCTAAATAATCCCCAAACTAAAGTCTCTCCTAAGATTATTATTTATAATGTTTATTTTTATTACATTTTAATATCCCAATGACACATATAGGAAAAACACTGGTGAAAATGAACCCATCACTACTTACAATCTCATACATGTCAATACAAAGAGTGCGGAGACTGATGGGGTTGCAGCCTACAGCCCACGTGTACTTAAAATGTATGATGCATAATAATAAATATATCATGTCTGCTCTCTAGGTGATTCCAACTTACAATGGCACAATTAAGTTTCTCCTCAGGTTCTGCAGTGCATGTGATTGACAAGTGCCGAGAGTACAGCACAGCTATACCGGCCACTGTGGAGTACATAAGGGGAATCAGTAAGACAATAAATAGTTTTTCTCTTGTAAGTGACAGCATTAATTTGGCCATTAATATCTGTTGGAATAAAACTATACCATTCATTTTAATTGCCCATACTGAAATACTAGAACTGTATAGTGCAAAGACGCCAGTGACTTTGGCCGAAAATAGTGCATATACTTACATTTTATATTTAAAAGTAGCTTAAAATAAGATTATTTTCTGGAAATATATTTGAAGCAAAAAAAAAAGAAAAATATATTAAAATAAATTTTCAGCTAATAATAATAGTAATAATAATACTAATAATAATAATAGTTGATATACTTACATTTTATATTTAAAAGTAGCTTAACATAAGATAACATAACATATTTTTGTAAATATATTTCAAGCAAAAAAAAAAAATATATAATATATAAATATATAAATAAAAATAAAATAAAATTAAATATAAATAAAATTAATTTTTAGCTAATAATACAAATTTTCAATAATATAACATGACATATGTATTATTTTTACTAAATACAGAATGTGCCTTGAATTACTTAGAAAGTGTCAGTTTGAAAAATTATAGCAATGCAGATAACTTTCTTGTTTAGTCACTGTACTGTTTATGTGCCATAAAAATCCTACAAAAAATACATATACCAGGTAAATAGACGTGGATAGAAGAAATAATATAGACAAGAAAAGCTAATATAAATTTGATTTTGCTATATGCTAAGGAATTGTCAGAGGATCTGATATCTAATAAGTAAGAATGAAATCAGATCGATAGATCAGTAATAATTCTGAAAAATAACAGCTAGCACTCTGCTGGTAATTTATAGTTTCTATATAAAAAACAAATGCATCAACTGATTGATATCCTGTTTTACAGGGAATAAAACTGGGGGGCAATCATAACCGAACGGCTGCGCTGGAGGTATTAAACAAACACCGTGGCATTACTGGCATTATTAAAATAATTTTTCTTTTTCATGAAATCATGTATAACCGTTAAGAAATAATCTGTGCTTTTCCATTCTCTTTCCTGTAACACGGACGTACACACACGGGCACAGGCACACTTCAGCCCAGGTTACTGAGTAACCTATTAATGTTTCATACTAATCAAAAATACGGGGAAATAGAGCTGACAGGTGCTTTCTACTCTGCTTATTCCTGTCTTCCTGCATTAGGCATAACTACTTGAAAAAATACAGCTTACACATTGGCTTTGTCTCATTGTTTATTGGGAAGAAGATACTGTATGTTGGGCATTTTCTTTAAATAGAATGCAATTGTATAAGTATAAAAGTATATTTTTGTGTGTATTTTGCCATAATTTATAATAAAGTATTGAGTAGAAAAATTACACAACACTTAGCAAATACTTTGTACAGTTAATAAAAACTTGTGATTTGCAGACCGATATAAATAATTGTGCTCAGTCAATAGCCAATGATGTCAAATTACAAACATTCAATGGGTTAAGTACTGTACTGGATTTCATTTCCAAACACGTGAACATAAAGTCGATGCAGATGGCCATGAATCACTGGAGCAACTTTATCTTTAGTTCATAGGGCCAGCCCCTTAAAGCCCAAAGCAACCTACAAAGATGCCCCTGTCACCATTATGATGAGCAGTGTAGTGGAATCATGAAGGCCGATTCTCGATGAGTCTTTGTTGGAGGGCAGCCCATGTAGTAATAAGCTGGGTATGCAGGGGTTAAATGCTCAATTCTGACAAACAATGCATTCATGTTCATGAAACTAGCTTTCACCTCACAAGAAATCCACGCTAATTAGCAATCTGCCAGGAAACAGCTTCTGAATGAAAGTGCACCCCTTAATAAAAATGGCAACTTCTGAAGGTATCATATTGCAACTACTTGACCAACTAGAAGAGCAACGGGTCCAATGTTTGGATGGATATTTGTCAGCCCTGAACAAGATGAATTTAAACATCCCATCTTTGTACAGATAACATTTTAAAGGAACCCCTGAGCTTTTCCTGGCTCCCACAATGGCCACAATGTATTTATTGACCCCTTAATACATTTCATTACAAGCCCACTTTTGTTCCTTATATTTTTTTATTAGTTTTTAACTTACAGATTGTTGCAATATATTCTAATTAATGGGTATTCTTGGGGAAGTTGTTTTTTCTAGACTAATATTTCCACTAATTACGTTACCATGGGGGCAGAAGGAACATAATTTGCAGGCGCAGCATCACTGTTGGCACTTTGCACATCTCTGCCTTCCTGAGAATTGGCAGTGAAGCCAATGTACTTTCACCAGTTTCACTGATGCACTGTACATACCCAGGGGGTAGCAGTGATCTTGGCGTTTTACAAATTTTTCAACTGGCTTTGTTCAATGTCACCACTGGCTACCTGGGCATGCTCAGTGCACCAATAAAGCCAGGATGCATACATCCGGCTTCACTGCACAGTACACTATTGCAAATCATGTCGTTCATGCTCACAGAGAAAAGATGATTGTCACTGCTCTCGGTCGAGGGTTTCCTCCATCTTGTGGGATCGCTGTCCTCCTGGCCAGCCCAACATGCATAATGCACCCTGCGTCCTTCACAGAGAGGCCTCCATTGTGCTCTTGTGCATGCACACTTTGTTTGAGGAGATCATAGTACTGCAGTGTGCATGCTTAGGCAGTCTTTGACCTTTTCTTGTGCCTGTGAAGCAAGGCAGAGCAAAGTGCACCTGGGAAGGGGCGTAATGGAGGCCTCCCTGTGAATGACGCAGGATGCATCACGCACACAAGGCTGGGCAAGAGGACAGAAAACCCACAAGATGGAGGAGGCACCTGACCGAAAGCAGCGACACCCATCGGACCGAACCGCCCCCTAGGAGAGTATTATAAAAATTATATTCTAATTAGTGGGTATTCATGGGAAATTTGTTTTCTCTAGATTAATCTTTCCACTAATTATGTTATTATGGAGGCATAAAGGACATGATTTGTAGCAGCAGCAGCATCACTGCCGCCTCTTTGCACATTTCTGCCTTCCTGAGAATGCACAGTAAAGCCGGATGTACTTTCCCCAGTTTCTTTGATGCAGTGTACATGCCCAGGGAGGCAGCAATGATGCTAGTGTTTTAGAAATATTGCAAGTGGCTTTGTTCAATGTTGCCACTGGCTCAATGGGCATGCTCAGTGCACCAATAAAGCCAGGGTGCATACATCCGGCTTCACTGCACAATACGCTCTTGCAACCATGTTGATCATACACACAGGGTGAGGATGATTGGTAGAAAGATTACTTCTGGGAAGCAGTGCCTCTGTGATTATTCACCCAGTTATTAGCGTATTCCCAGCCCAGCTATAAAATGTATTTTAAAGGGAACCTATCACCAGATTTTGTAACTATAAGCTGTGACTACCCCAGTAAGCTCTTATATACAGCATTCCAGAATACTGTATATAAGAGCCCAGGCCACTCTATAGAACAGAAAAAACATCTTTAAAATACTCACCTAGGTAGGCGGTCGAGTCTGACAAGTGTTGCTGCTCTCCATCCCATGCCTCCTCCATCTTGTGTGATCACTGACCTCCTGCCCAGCCCCCTGTGCATGATGCATCCTGTGTTATTCACAGAGAGGCCTCCTTTGCGCTCCTGCGCATGCACACTTTGGTTTGCCTGGCTGAGGGCAGAACAAAGTACTGCAGTACGCATGCACAGGTGGTCTTTGACCTTTTCTCACTCTTGCGTATTACAGTACTTTGCTGTGCCCTTAGAAAGGCAGAGGAAAGTGCACTTGCACAGGAGCGCAATGGAGGCAAGGCAGAACTAGAGAAAAACACATAGATGGTAGTTGTTGCTTGTGTTATTAGTTTGGCTATAGTGTTGTTGCAATTCAATCAAACACTCATCTTTTCAGGGGAAACTTTGGAGTACTTTTGATTTGAGGCATGACACTTGTCCGACACGCTTGATTCATTCAGAGGCATGTGCTTCCTAATGAATCAGGGGTGTTTGATTCCTACATGCCCCATCTTTAAGAGTGCCCAAAAAATTACCAATCTTGGTGAATCAGGGTCATATTGTCTAACCAAAATACAATGATTTATTGGAGTATAGTAATTGTATTAGTTAATATTTTTTTCAGCATAATTGATTCATGTTCCAGTTTACGAGAACGAAAATGTGGGACATTTGCTTTTCATGACGGTGTCTTACTTATTATGTAAAATGTCATTCTTGAATTGGGTATTTTTGGTAATGGATGTAATATGAAACTGCTAACTAAACAATTGAATAAAAAACTTTTTTAAATATATTTATAAATTGGATTTTCACTTAATAAAGTAAAGATAATGATTATTTGGTTTTGTCAACAAAGACTTACTAAATGTCTTAAATGGTCATATTTATGTTAATATGTATTTTTGCGCAATAATTTGTTATGCATTTCTTAATATAGTTACAAAATTATATTGTATAAAATAACTATTTAAGCCTAAAATTCTGATATTGTTTGCATGTTACCATTTCATACCAGTGCAGTTCACTCAAACAAAACCAAAAGTTTTTATCCATTCTCAAATCTGCTTTATGGAATTTCAAAATTTACTAATGGTGACAGCAATATATATGCTTAAGAATGAAGAACTTCTTACGCTGTCAAGTCTGATGGCAATCCAACATACAATGCTTTGCCTTCACCTTCATATCATGACAGTGAACTTTATCTTGTCACAGCTGGCAGATTGTAGTAAAAATATAGTAAGAAGAATGTAGTAATTCATTTCAAAACTAGAAATACTACTCTGAAATATAACAGAAGTGACATTGTACTATAGATAACAGTGTTAATTTTTCAAAAATATATGATGATACAATGGGTTTTATAACTATTTATGAATGAACATGAATCTATGCCATCTCTAAAAATGGAGCCGTACTTATTATGCATTTTACACCTATGCACAATATAGAGAAATAATGTTGACCGCAAGTGGCACTCCCAATGGATCCATCTTAATGTCATGAAAACCAATTAAGTTCATTCAATGGTTTAGTTAAGATGTTACATGGATGTGTTCACATAATCATGTACATATAAGACATATGATTGTCTTATGTTTTGTATGTACATGAGTATGTGAACACATCCATGGACCATCTTAAATAAACTATTGAACGTCCTTCACTGGACTTCATTACATTGAGTTGGATCCATTGGGAGCGCCGATGCCGATCAACATTATTTCTCCACATTATACCTGTGATATCTCCAATAGAAAAGCATTATTTACTGTGGATCGACCTGGCAGCAACCCACCATTGGAACCTAACTAACATCAGATGTACATTAACAGCTCATCTGATCTAAGTTCTAGGTGAGTTCATATATTACCATGCACATTTCTCTCAAATTTTTTACTACGCTCAGATAAGCACCCTATTCTTTTCCTCCTTTTTTTCTCCTTTAGAGGAGACTTTTTTGATATATTCTTGTGCACAATGTAGACAGAAAACTAAATTGAAAAGAAAATTCTGGATCTTTATGAATAAAATTACCTTTTATTAATGTACATTAAAATCCATGTTTAGCAGAAAAATCATATCCAAATGCATTTCAAGCTTACGCCCTTGGTCTCTGATCCAGTGACCAAGGGCGTAAGTCTGAAATACTTTTGGATATAATTTTTCTGCTAAACATGGATTTAAATGTACATCAATAAAAGGTAATTTTATTCATAAAGATTCGGAATCTCCTTTTCCCTTTTGTTATTTTACTGCGGACCAGTGGTTGAAGGAGTGCTTTCTGGATGGATATATGCCAATCAGTATATTAATGAGCTGTCAATCAGTGGTGTGGGTGGAGTTATACAGAGCTCAGTATTCCGAGAGCTGGTAGATCTGCAGTTAATAAAATAGTGTTTTTATCAAACCAACATCAACCTGCCTGGTAAGTGAAACATTGCTGTAGCAAAAAACCTGCAACAGATTCCTTTTAATGGGCCTAAAAAGTTGTGCATATTTTATCATGTCATGTGGTACATACAATTTTATCACTTTGCTGACTGGCTAAAATACCACTTTAATCCATTCTAAAACAATGCCGCATACAATTGGAAAAATGAAACTTCTCACACAGCTATAGATGTACAATTCAATGATGTTACCAACTCACTCCCCAGCCTGTGATGGAGAAAGCTGGCCAACATATATCTTAAAGAGGTTGTCCAATAAGTACTTCCTCTTTTTCTATGGCAGCTCCCCAACAATAAATTGATTTATGGGGTCCCACTACTTGAACCACTGGTGCTGAACTGTTATCAAATGGAAACTTAGTAGTTCTGTTTATGTTAGCCTGGCAGATGTTAATAGTACCTTAATACTATACTAGCTAAATACAGAATTAATCATCCTAATACAATTTCTACTTTGAGACAGAACCAACTCTCTGGTTGTTTAGTTTCAGACAACTTTCTGTTGTTTCTTGCGATTACTCTGGGAGCATTGGGTCACAATGTGGAGACATCTTCAATCATTTGTTCAAAAAAGTTAGCAAGGATCACAATATGGGAATTTTTACTGTCATTGACACTCACAGTCTGACTGTGTCCCCATACTTTATATTTTCTCCCCATTTTTGTACTAGGTGGCCCATTTGACTCTCACTAAACCAGTGTAAATAACCCTCTCTCTCTCTCTCTCTCTGGATCTGCTTCTACATATGAGAACTGAACTCACCTAACCCTTATAGGCTTGGCTCAATTACTCTGCTTAACATAAGTCCATCAGAATTAAATTGAAAGGCTGCCACTGCCATTTTGATTATCTCTTCATCCTCTGTTTCCAAACTTCCAAAACTGCTGTCACTGCTGTTTGTCTTGTCACTTCCCATAATTCTTTTTTACGCTTTTTTTCTGCGGCCTACAATCTTCCAAATGCTGTATCATCCACACACACTGATTCCTTCCTGCTTGCAGACTTTGCAAAAAAAGCCATCTATAGTCAAGGATTATCCAGGCAGATGTACAAACAAGATAGAAAAACACATAATCAACCAGCCACAGATCACGGTATCCCTTATTGAATCTTATTAATTTGTAAAATAAGAACAGCAGACACCGGAACGTAAACAAGTATATTTTCTAGATGGAAGAAATGTGGATTTATTTACTGTATATATTTTTAAAAACATTATTACTCAAATACCAGTAATGATGATTATTATGTCATTTATAGCACTTGATCAGTCAAGTATTCTGTTATTGAGAAGTGAAACTTCATCAAGTGCAGAAAAGTGAAAGTGCGATTATCAACAAAACTGTCAAGAAGTTTGATAAAAATAAATAAATAACATAAATTATTTAAGCGTAGTTGTAGCAGAAACTTGAAAGAATTTTATTTTTCTACATTTGATACATCATACTGTCAATGTAGAAGTCACTCTGAATTTCTAACTAGTCTCTGTCATAAGTAAAGTTGACAGATCCCATTGAAAATTCAGTTTTATTGCGTTAGCATAAAAGCAAGTCAAAGTTAAACTAACAAACTATTACTAGAAATCATCCAATATCTCAGTGTTTCTCTTTTTCCCCTTTAATTGAGTGTGAGCCCTTCTATTTTTAAAGTGTATAGTATTTGTCTATTTGATGAGGATGTACGTGTGTGAAAAACCTCATTGAGGCAACAGGCTATAGATTGTACTATGCTTTATAATGATGAAATTATTTGTGTGACAAGACCAGTGTAAGATCGTAACAGATATTCAGCTTCCCTCCTGCAGTTGGTATATTACTTATTATTCCAATTAGTTACATTTAAAAATACATGTTTAAATTAGAAACAAATAGTTTTGCAGGGTTAGATACTCTGCTGTTTGTCTTGAGCTCCTGTGGATGGGTTGTTTCTCAGCACTGAGTCCTACGTTGGTGCTGGAAGGGGATTTTCAGATGCTCCTCATTCTGAGAGATTGCTCTGCTTGAAATGGGAACATTCCCACATGGAATGTCGCAAGTTGTATTTCCTGGTTCCGCAGTAAGTGGTATTGGCTCTCGTTTGTGTATAGTTATCTGATCTTGGCTTCTCATCCCTGGACTGCAGTTGACTCTGCTCTACCCACCCCCTGTCTTTGTCATTGCCTCCTGGCTTCTGACCTTGGACCTTCTCCTGATCATATCTCCTTCTGCTCCCTGTATTCAATACGTACTCTCCTGGAATCTTGACCCTCAGCCTGTATCTTGATCTTGTCTCTGCCTGCTCCCTGTATCATGTCGTGTCCTCCTGGTTCCTGAACCCGGCTTGTTTGACTACCTCTCCGTTAACACTGCACACAAGTAGTTTCTAGCACCACCTAGTGACTAGCTTCACACTGCACCACATAGTGTCGAGCATCACAGTTTGCTTAATATTCATTAATCTTTTTCTATTTGTCAAAAGCTAAATCACCATGTTTTGTGCAGCATGGTGGCGCTCACTGACAAAGTTTCACTAAAGTTGATTTTCAATTATACAAATACATATCCAAAGATCTCCTTACTGGTAGATGCTTAGATCTCTAGCCCTGGTTGTTATAATCCAACCACAAACCTGTACAGACAATAACAAAAGCTCTCAGCTGAGCTGCGGAATGCAGCCTGGCCTGTCCGCAGCTGAATGCAGGTTACTGCAGCCAGGACTGGTATTACCGGAAACCGCCGGTAATACTATTCCTGGTCGCAGTTACCTGCATTGAACTTCGGAGCTCTCACCTGAGCTGAAGAGTCCAGCCTTGCATGTCCCACTGTCATGGACTGAACTGTGATAGCTGGGGAATCAGTCAGCGCTCAGAGTTCAGTCCGCTGTTCAGTCCAGGCTGCACTCCAGAGCTCAGCTGAGAGCTCCAGAGTTCAGTGCAGATAACTGCGGCCAGAACTGGTATTACTTGCAGTTACTCTGGTAGCCAGTCCGATGCTGGGGCTAGCAAGTGGGGGTTGAGTATCAGTTACTATGAAGTGTACTACCTTGGAGTTTGGTGAAGAACATACAGGAGCATATAGAAGCACAGAAAAAGCACTAGTCTGAGTTGTAGTCTTTACGATTTGTCAAAGGAGACCAGTCCGCCTGTGTGATAGTAACACCACAGGAGAGGGAGGGTCAGGACTGCCATCACAGAAGGGAGTAAAGAAAGACTATTTCTTTGTGTGTATGTTTGCAAATAGAGCAAAAATTAGCTAAGAATTCATGGAGATAGCCATACATGAGGTAACCTGAAAGCTAAATTATTACAACACTAGAGACAATGAGGAGACCGGTGCTTGTATGTGAGCGACTGATACATAGTAATTAGTCCAGAAGATTACTGAAGTAACCATTTTGCCATTAATGCTGAGGCTCAGGCCATTGTGATGAGGTGAGGTTACTGAGAATGACAATATGACAACCATTGAGATTGTGCTAAGATACATTGATCAATACAGTAGGAGTTGCTAAAAAGAATTTCAGCAGATTGTGACAAATGTCAGTATAGTGTTAAGGCCACGTCTCACTAAGCAACATCGCTAGCAACATCGCTGCTGAGGCACGACTTTTGTGACGTAACAGCGATGTTGCTAGCAATGTTATTGTGTGTGACATCCAGCAACAACCTGGCCCCTGCTGTGAGGTTGCTGGTTGTTGCTGAATGTCCTGGACCATTTTTTAGTTGTTGCTCTCCTGCTGTGAAGCACACATCGCTGTGTGTGACAGCGACAGAGCAACAACTAAATGTGCAGTGAGCAGGGAGCCGGCTTCTGCGGACGCTGGTAACCAATGTAAATATCGGGTAACCAAGAAGCCCTTTCCTTGGTTACCCGATATTTACCTTTGTTACCAGCGTCTCATGCGGCGAGTGCCGGCTCTCTGCTCCCTGCACACATAGCCAGACTACACATCGGGTAATTAACCCGATGTGTACTCTGGTTAGGAGTGCAGGGAGCCAGCGCTAAGTGGTGTGCGCTGGTAACCAAGGTAAATATCGGGTTGGTTACCCGATATTTACCTTAGTTACCAAGCGCAGCATCGCTTCCACACGTCGCTGCTGGCTGGGGGCTGGTCACTGGTTGCTGGTGAGATCTGCCTGTTTGACAGCTCACCAGCAACCCGTGTAGCGACGCTCCAGCGATCCCGGCCAGGTCAGGTTGCTGGTGGGATTGCTGGAGCGTCGCTTTTAGTCTGACAGTACCTTTACACTTTCTAGTAAAATGTCCCAAGTGTTAGCCACTTACTACAGATATTGTCTATTCCTGTTTACACCAGGATATGATGCATCTTGTAAGGTGATTGTTAAAACCATAAATCTCAACACCTCGGATAAAACCATGAACTCTTTGCCTTACAATGAGGCAAGTTGCTGAACTGATAACGATTTATATATGACATACTTCTGCCACTCCAAATTGAGAGACATTGTACACAAGAAAACTGTTTTCCAATTTGATGAGACAGTTGCAGGGCTGGACATATAATTGGTGTCTAAAGCCCGCTACACACGCTTCAATATATCTCACAATCCGTCGTTGGGATCAAGTTGTAAGTGACGCACATCCGGCATCGTTTGTGAGGTATCTGCGTGTGACAGCTACGTGCGATCAGGATTGATCGCAAACACATCGTATCTTTGTGTAGAATTGAGCGTTTTGTTGCACGAACCTAGTGAATTGTAACATGTGACATCCCTCATACGATTTTGGTGTCTGAGGCTATGTGCGCAGGTGTGCGCTCTGCAACGCAGCTGAAAAAAGGTCCGCTTCAGAGCGCATCTGAAAAGCTGCGTTCTGAAGCGCCTCACAATGTCTGTCATTCACTAATCTCTGTCAGTCGGTCACTATCTCTGTCCCTCACTCTCTGTCCATGTCAGTCTATCCCCCTCTCTCATATACTCACCAATCCCCGATCCCCGGCGCTACACGGCGTTCACACTGCTCAAGCGACTTTTACTGTTTTGAAAAAGCCGGCCGCCCATTAAACAATCTCGTATTCCCTGCTATCCCCGCCCACCGGCGCCTATGATTGGTTACAGTGAGACACGCCCCCACGCTGAGTGATAGGTGTCACACTGCACCCAATCACAGCAGCCGGTGGGCGTGTCTATACTGTGCAGTGAAATAAATAATTAAATAATTTAAAAAAACGGCGTGCGGTCCCCCCCAATTTTAAAACCAGCCAGATAAAGCCATACGGCTGAAGGCTGGTATTCTCAGGATGGGGAGCTCCACGTTATGGGGAGCCCCCCAGCCTAACAATATCAGCCAACAGCCGCCCAGAATTGCCGCATACATTAGATGCGACAGTTCTGGGACTGTACCCGGCTCTTCCCGATTTGCCCTGGTGCGTTGGCAAATCGGGGTAATAAGGAGTTATTGGCAGCCCATAGCTGCCAATAAGTCCTAGATTAATCATGTCAGGCGTCTATGAGACACTTTCCATGATTAATCTGTAAATTACAGTAAATAAACACACACACCCGAAAAAATCCTTTATTAGAAATAAAAAACACAAACATATACCCTGGTTAACCACTTTAATCAGCCCAAAAAAGCCCTCCATGTCCGGCGTAATCCAGGATGCTCCAGCGTCGCTTCCAGCGCTGCTGCATGGAGGTGACCGGAGCTGCAGAATACACCGCCGCTCCGGTCACCTCCACACAGCAAATGAAGACAGCCGCGCGATCAGCTGAGCTGTCACTGAGGTTACCCGCTGTCACTGGATCCAGCGGTGGCCGCGGGTAACCTCAGTGACAGCTCAGCTGATCGCGCTACTCACCTCAGTTGTTGCGTGGAGGTGAGAGGAGCAGCGGTGAGTAGCGCGATCGGCTGAGCTGTCACTGAGGTTACCCGCGGCCACCGCTGGATCCACCGCTGCATCCAGTGACAGCGGGTAACCTCAGTGACAGCTCAGCTGATCGCACGGCTGTCTTCAGTTGCTGTGTGGAAGTGACCGGAGCGGCGGTGTATTCTGCAGCTCCGGTCACCTCCATGCAGCAGCGCTGGAAGCGACGCTGGAGCATCCTGGAGTACGCCGGACAAGGAGGGCTTTTTGGGGCTGATTAAAGTGGTGAACCAGGGTATATGTTTGTGTTTTTTATTTCTAATAAAGGATTTTTTCAGGTGTGTGTGTTTATTTACTGTAACTTACAGATTAATCATGAAGGGTGTCTCATAGACGCCTGACATGATTAATCTAGGACTTATTGGCAGCTATGGGCTGCCAATAACTCCTTATTACCCCGATTTGCCAACGCACCAGGGCAAATCGGGAAGAGCCGGGTACAGTCCCAGAACTGTCGCATATAATGTATGCGGCAATTCTGGGCGGCTGCTGACTGATATTGTTAGGCTGCGGGGCTCCCCATAACGTGGAGCTCCCCATCCTGAGAATACCAGCCTTCAGCCGTATGGCTTTATCTGGCTGGTTTTAAAATTGGGGGGGACCGCACGCCGTTTTTTTTAATTATTTAATTATTTATTTCACTACACAGTATAGACACGCCCACCGGCTGCTGTGATTGGGTGCAGTGTGACACCTGTCACTCAGCATGGGGGCGTGTCTCACTGTAACCAATCATAGGCGCCGGTGGGCGGGGTAAGCAGGGAATACAAGATTGTTTAATGGGCGGCCGGCTTTTTCAAAATAGTAAAAGCCGCCGGAGCAGTGTGAACGCCGTGTAGCGCCGGACATCGGGGATTGGTGAGTATATGAGAGAGAGGGCTGCTCAATTCAGTTACTCAGGAGTTTAGCGGTCACCGGTGAGTCTTCACTGGTGACCGCTAATCAGGACGCGACACAGACAGAGCCGCAGCATGACCATGAAGTCGGGTGAAGTTCACCCGAGTTCATTCTGACAGTGCGGCTCTGTCTGTGTCTGCTGTCATCTGCCATTCAGCTCTGCTACATGGCTGTCTGTGTCTGCTGTCAGCGGCCATGTAGCAGAGCTGAATGGCAGATGACATAGTTAAAACGCATCCCTACACATTACACACGCTTGTCAAGTCAATAAATAAAAAAAAAAAAAAGGTGCCCAATGCATACGTCACAGAACACATGATCTAAAGGATCGCACACAAAATTGATCAATTTAACATAGACTACTAACGCTCGTGTGACAGCAAATGAACGACCTACGTGCGATCTCATAAGATCCCGTATGCAACCTGGGCGTGTCACATCACAAATGCGATTGTACAACTAATTGCAACGTGTAAAGCTGGCTTAAGAGGGATTGGGGCCCATTTCCATCTCCAAAGCTGGTGGATTTTTACATTATGATGAGCTGCTGCACTGCAAAGGGCCCAAATACTATCTTGCAAAGGGGCCTTTTTTTGTCTGTGTTCACTAGTGGCCAGTTGGATATGTTGGGTGATATTGCCCTTCTATAGGTGTCAACCAGGCAACATTTTACATGGCTGTCCCACAATTTTTCACTCTGGAGCAGCCTTTTATTGGTAAAAATTGGAATGGCCTGATGACTGATTTGGCTTTTATAAAGGGGAATGGTTAAATATATTAAGAGCTCTAGATTATTGCCAGACACTGGACTAGATCTCCTATATTAATTTCAAATGCCTGAGTAAACGCCCTAAATATATTACAACCACGCATCGTAATATCAGTCCCCTGACTACACAACCTAGATATATTCATATCTAAAATGAAAATTGGACTGTGTACACTATGTCAATATGATGCTAAATTAGCTATGCTAAATTTTCACAGAGTAGTTGGGAATATGACAATATTCCTTGCTCCCTGTGGCTTTACCAGGTTGAGCTGTCCTATATTTGTACCACGGAGTTTGGAGTATGTTGCACTTTCTAACTCCGTGAAGCTGGGATGCATTCTGCTCAGCTAAATCTATGACAGAGTTGGGGATGTATTCTTATCAAGGAATTACCCCCAACTGGACATGATTGAATAGATTTGGTGCAAATCATATCTAAGTTGAATTTTATGAAATTCACAGTTTCTGGCAAATATCAATAATTTGCAATTTTATTTCTATGAATGAACAAAAAAATACCCATCATCTTTTACTTATTGCAGAAGAAAGCATCAGTAACAGAAGGCTTACATGAGCGCAGACAATATAATCGCACTTTTACACATAGGTCGTGAGGGGACTCATACCATGGTTAGAAGGTTGGCTTCAGCTTACTTGTCTCTTTAAAGCACTGCTCCAAAATTTTTTTTTATTTCAGCACTAGAGTGATGCATGAAATATAAGTCACCTGTCCTATCTCATAAACTAACCTTCTGGCATCTTCATTTTTGTCCAACATCATTCCGGTTGGTCTCCAATGATTTGTGACCTGCTAGCTGATCAAGTATTTCATGGAGCACGCCGGAGGTCACAAATCAATGCAAATCTATGAGAGTCTCATTCTGTCTTTGTTCTGAGAACTTGTGATGTAAGTCAGAAGCAACAGGCACAAGAAGATGATGTGCGACCGGAGTGGTGCCAAAAAAAGATTAAGTTGCCGGAGGATAAATATAAGACAAGGGGCAGGAGACTTTTATTTAAAGTGCCACTCCAGCACTGAAACAAAATGCTGGAGTGGTGCTTTAAATTTAAGTCCCTAGCCAGCTGCTAAAATTATAGACAGCAGACAGTATCACAAATGATAATGCATGTATAATCCAGCACATCATATTGTCCGTCCCTCATAGTCATGGAGCTCAACATCCAGCTTTGGCACAGCCACCAAAATCCAAAGAGAATAACAAAGAATATGGCTCTTAAATATTTCTTCTTTATTTGATTCAAATGAAGTGCATTACACAGCAGGCAATAAGGACATGAGTATTGCGATCAACGCGTTTCAAGTGCGTTTAGCACTCTTAAGGGGGCTTTACACGCAAAGACATCGCTAACGAGATGTCGTTGGGTCACAGAATTCGTGACGCATATCTGGCCTCGTTAGCGACGTCGTTGCGTGTGAAATGTACGAACGACTGCTAACAATCAAAAATACATAATCGTTGATCATTGACACGTCGTTCAAATCCCAAATATCATTGATGGTGCTGGTGCTGGACGCAGGTTGCTCGTCGTTCCTGAGGCAGCACACATCATTACGTGTGACACCCCAGGAACAACGAACAACACCGTACCTGCGTCCTCCGGTAACGAGGTGGGCATGACTTTCCTGCGGCTGCTCTCTGCCCCTCCGCTTCAATTGGACGGCTGCCGTGTGACGTCGCTGTGACGCCGCATGAACCGCCCCCTTAGAAAAGAGGCAGTTCGCTGGCCACAGCGACATCGTTAGGCAGGTAAGTATGTGTGACAGGTGCTAGCGATGTTGTGCACCACGGGCCGCGATTCGCTAGCAATGTCGCTGCGTGTAAAGCCCCCTATAGTCATGATACAGAGCTTGACTAATGTGCTTATAACCTGCTGTGTAATGCATTTCATTTGAGTCAAATTAAGAAACAAATCGCATAATTAAGAGCCAGAATCTTTGTTATAATAGGCTTAGACTAGATTCATAAGTGCAATGCAATGTTTCACACACCCATAGGCTTTTATGAGTGCACGTGATATACTGCATGGAGCAATTTTTTTCTCATGTCAAAATGGCATTAAAAAAATAAGTTTGATTGGCACACTTTATAGTATAACATTGTATAAAATATCAGATAGCACTTGTCTGTGTTATGTATTGGTGTAAACAAGCACTAAAAGATAATTTTTTTCTTAATATAAAATTCTCAAATAAATATAGAAAACAATTAAAATAATGCTCTTTTAAAAAAAATAAGAAACATCACAAATCAGCAAATAACTGTTATATTCGGTGTCCCAATGACCCGCACAACATAGAAATTCGATTTTGGTAATTGGAAAATGGGGGAAAAACATTTTGTGATTGATTAGTTTTCTCTATTAAACACATAAAAACATTTACTAAAAATGTAACTCACGCTGTGTTCACATGTAGCTTAAATGCTGCATTTTTTTTAGTACTTTTTTTCTGTACTTTTTCTGCAGGTGTAAGTATCACACAACACAATAAAAACTTTCTTTGATTATTGCATATTTGCTGTATTTCTTTTATGCGTTTTCCAACTTATTTGATGCATTTTTGGTGCAGATGTCAATTCATGTTTTAATGCTTTTTTAATACTACTGAAAAGTTTTGATTCTGCACTTGAAAATACCATTTTTATTTACCTGCATTTTTTTAGGCTCCACATAAAAGCCTGTAGAGAAACAAAGGCACCAAAACCAGAGAGTTCAGCAGTGCTTTAGACGCATAGCTGTCAGCAATATCATGAAATCATATCCAATTTGCTTAGACATTTAAGCCACATATATTATATAGGGGCATTACAGAGTGATCTATTTTCAAGTGTTTATCTCTGTTAATGTTGATGATTATGGCTTACAGCCAATGAAAACCCAAAAGTCATTATCTCTGAAAATTAGAATAATTACAACAAAACACCTGCAAAGGCTTCCTAAGCATTTAAAATGGTCCCTTAGTATGGTTCGGTAGGCTACACAATCATGGGGAAGACTGCTGACTTGGCAGACGTCCTGAAGGCAGTCATTGACATACTGCACAAGGAGGGTAAGCCACAAAAGGACATTGCTAAAGATGCTGGCTGTTCACAGAGTGCTATATCCAAGCATATTAATGGAAAGTTGAGTGGAAGGAAAAAGTGAAGTAGAAAAAGGTGCACAAGCAACCGGGATAACTGCAGCCTTGGTAGGATTGTTAAGAAAAGGCCATTCAAAAATTTGGGGGAGATTCACAAGGAGTGGACTGCTGCTGGAGTCAGTGCTTCAAGAGCCCCCACACACAGACGTATCAAGGACATGGGCTACAACTGCCGCATTCCTTGTATCAAGGCACTCATGACCAATAGACAATGCCAAAAGCGTCTTACCTGGGCCAAGGTGAAAAAGAACTGGACTGTTGCTCAGTGGTCCAAGGTGGTGTTTTCAGATGAAAGTACATTTTTCATTTGTAAATCAAGGTACAAGAGTCTGGAGGAAGAGTGGAGAGGCCACAATCCAAACTGCTTGAGGTGTAGTGTGAAGTTTCCACAATCAGTGATGGTTTGGGGAGCCATGTCATCTGCTGATGTAAGTCACTGTGTTTTATCAAGACTAAAGTCAGCACAACCTATTACCAGAAACTTTTAGAGCACTTCATGCATCCCTCTGATGAAAAGCTTTTTGGAGATGTAAATTTCATACACCTGTCCACACTGCCAAAAGTACCAATACCTGATTGAAAAACCACAGTATCACTGTGCTTGATTGGCCAGCAAACTCGCCTGACCTAAACCTCATAGAGAATCTATTGGGTGTTATCAAGAGGAAGATGAGAGACACCAGAACCAAGAATGCAGACGATCTGAATGCTGCTATGAAAGCAACCTGGGCTTCCATAACACCTCAGCAATGCCACAGGCTGATCACCTCCATGCCACGCCACAGTAATGCAGTAATTAGTGATGAGTGAATGTATTCATCACTATACGTTTTTTGCAGAATAGTGCAGTATTTCGGGTAATCATTATATAGTGAGTAATGATGTATTCACCTGGCTATATTTGGATATCCCGCCCAGCATGTTTCGTGGCTGATTTGCAGCCACTAAACATGTTGGGCTTCTTAACTAATCACAATAATGCCATCTTAGTTATAATAATAATAATTCTTTATTTCTATAGCGCCAACTTATTCTGCAGCGCTTTACAATTCAGGAGGATAATATACAAACAAGTAACAGTTACAAAAAATACAATATTTAGAGGGAAAAAAAAGAAAAGAAAAACAACCCTGCTCGTGAGAGCTTACAATCTACAATAAGATATGGGGGGGGCAAGGAACAAGTGCTTATTTACAATGACAATCCAGCCATCTCACGGAAATGGGGGATGGTTTCCTGGACCAGTTGGCCAGAGCCTTGAGATGCATTTGGGTGCCATGGAGTCTGATGTCTCCTGTTCTATGTCCTTGACAATCTCCTGTCCAGGAAGTAGGTGCTCAAACATCCTGCCCATAAGGTGCAAGTGCACAGACACAACAAACATCAACCACATCCAAATCCTTGTGCCAGGGAAGCATCCAGTTGTCCATGCCTGAGGTCTTGCAAAGGAAGCGTAAATACCCAGCCATGCACCCACAGGCACAAAAACTAAACTTGTATGTTGCCAAATTGCTAGCTGGGGAGATGTTGTCATTTAGGCTTGTGGGAACACAGTGTTTCCATGATCTCTTAGCTGTGGCTGCCCCATGATACAGTGTTCCCAGCTACCACTATTTTGCCTGTTGTGCCATCCCTGCGTTACACAAGCACGTGTTAAACAATCTCAACCGTCTTCTGACCAACGCCATAACCGGGAAGGTCCACCTAACAACAGACACATGGACAAGTTGTTGTGGATAGGGATGATACATATCTGTCACGTCACACTGGATGAACCTGGTGGAGGCTGGGACAAAATCACAAATTGTAACAGCAGACATCCTACCCACGCCAAGAACATCCTACCCACGCCAAGAATAGCGGGCCCAACTTCTACCACCATTTTTGCCTCATCATATACCCCTTTCTGTCTCCCCTCCTCCTCCTCCTGCTCCTCATCCTCTGCTGAATTAACCTCCTCATCACTGTCAAGCTGGGAGCTGTACTGCAGCGCATCAGTAAAGCGGCAAAACGCTCTGCTAAGCTGATCTGTTTAGGTCACAAACCACACACTGCAGCAGAGCTGTGGTAAGGTATAAAAGAACAGACCGATGAGCTGCTCTCCCCGCTGCACCTGCAACCCAGTCTGGTCATTTGCGACAATGGGCGTAATCTGATGGCGGCTTTAAGGGTCGGCAAGCTGTTACACGTACCATGCATGGCTCACATGCTGAACCTAGTTGCTCATAAATTTCTGAAAACATACCCTGACTTGCTGTACCTACTTGAGAAGGTGCGCCGCATTAGTGCCCATTTTCACCAGTCCTCTACCATTTTGCTTTTCTTACCATGCTGAAAAAGCACTTGAATTTGCCAAGTCACCGACTCATGTGCGACCTGACCACGTGGTGAACTCTACATATTATATATTGGCGAGGATTACTGAGCAGCAGAGGGCAGTAGTTGAATACCAGCTTCAACATGTCCATCAGACTGAGAGTCAGCTACCACACATAACAACTGTCAAGTGGGTGTGGATCACTGACATTTGTGAGGTTCTTGAGAACTTTGAGTACTGCACCAAGCTCGTCAGCCAGCGGTGATCAGGCTATTATCAGCTTAACCATCCCGCTGCTGTGTTTGTTGAAACAATCACTGCTTAATCTCAAAGTGGAAGCTTTGAGTACCCAGCATATGGCTATGGAGCCAGATTTCCCAATGGGTGATATTACCCAGCCCAGACAATATTCTGAGGCAACTCTGGGTGATAATGAGGAGGATGAGGAGAATGAGGAGCAAGAACAATTGTTTTTCTGTGCTACCAAGGGGTCTCCCAATGTTACACAGGGGACTCTCAACCCCAGCTTCATATCTGTTTAGCATGGATGGGCTGAAGAGGAGGAAGAGGAGGTGGAGGAGGAGGTGAGTCAGTGTGAGGGGAGGATGGATATTGTTCCTTCTGGTGAGGACACAGAACCTTTGCCTGTTTGCAGCTTGGCCCACATGGCACAGTTCATGTGTAAGTGTCTATGGAAAGACCCTCAAGTGATACATATTTTATCCAACAACCTATACTGGACCCACCTATTTTTGGACCCATGGTACAAGGAGAAATTTGATTCTGTCCTTTTGGAGTCACCAAAGGGTTGCAGAATGGAATCCTTCAAGAGGGTCGTTGTAGATCAGTTGATGAAAACATCACTCTTAGACAATGCTGGCGGCAGAGTAACCTGCTCTTTTCAACACCAAAGATTAATGGGGAGAGACACCAACACCAGATCCAACAGAAGTGGGAGGAAAAATGTGCGCAAACTAGGCCATTTTGAATAAACCAGCACATCAGCAAGGGCTATCTGTGCCTTTAACATTGTCAAGGAGGGAGAAGTTGTACAATCTGGTCAAGGGATACTTAAGTGACCATACCTGCATCCTTTCTGATGCTTCAGTACCCTTTAATTATTGGGTGTCCAAGCTGAATACTTGGCCCGACTTCTCCTTATACGCCTTGGAGGTGTTGGCCTGCCTGGCTGCTAGTGTGATGTCAGAGCGTGTTTTCAGTTCTGCTGGGGAAATCATCACTGATAGGTGCTCACGCCTCTCCACAGAAAATGCAGACAGGCTTACTCTGATTAAATTCAACAAGAAGTGGATTTCTCCGTAGTTTGCAATCCCTCCAGATGAGAGCAAACCAAACTAAATTACCCCAAAATGTTGATTTTGACTACTGCTGTTAACATCCAACCTTTCCCATATAAACCAGTTTCCTTCCTGTGTCAACCATGATTCAGCCCATAGAGCTAATTTTTGTAAACACTATGCACATTGTGCACTGGCAAACAAACCATGACAGTAATCCTACTCCAGCCTAACCACTATTTGTTATTGGAGGCCCTTGTGATGGGGACTTACTGTGTCAACCATGACTCAGGCCATAGTGCTAATTTTTGTTAACACTGTGCACATTGTGCAGTGGTGGACAAACCAGGACAGTACTCCTACTCCAGCCTAACTACTATTTGTCATTGGAGGACCTTGTGATGGTGACTCCCTGTGTCAACAATGACTCAGGCCATAGGGATAATTTATGTAAACAATGCACATTCGTGTGACAACCGCATCCATTCCATTCCATATTTAATAGTATCATAGTTTTTAAGGTTGAAGGGAAACTCTAAGTCCATCTAGTTCAACCCGTAGCCTAACATGTTGATCCAGAGGAAGGCAAAAAAAAACCAATGTGGCAAACAAGCTCCAATAGGGAAAAAATTCCTTCCTGACTCCACATACGGCAATCAGACTAGTTCCCTGGATCAACACCCTGTCATAAAATCTAATATACATAACTGGTAATATTACATTTTTCAAGAAAGGCATCCAGGCTCTGCTTAAATGTTAGTAGTGAATCACTCATTACAACATCATGCGGCAGAGAGTTCCATAGTCTCACTGCTCGTACAGTAAAGAATCCTCGTCTGTGATTATGATTAAACCTTCTTTCCTCAAGACGTAGCGGATGCCCCCATGTTCCAGTCGCAGGCCTAGGTGTAAAAAGATCTTTGGAAAGGTCTCTGTACTGTCCCCTCATATATTTATACATTGTGATTAGATCCTCCCTAAGCCTTTGTTTTTCCAAACTAAATAACCCCAAGTTTAATAACCTGTCTTGGTATTGCAGCCCACCCATTCCTCTAATAATCTTGGACGCTCTTCTCTGCACCCTCTCCAGTTCAACTATGTCCTTCTTATATATCGGTGACCAGAATTGTACACAGTATTCTAAGTGCGGTCGCACTAGTGACTTGTACAGAACTATATTTTTTTCATGAGCACTTATACCTCTTTTAATACATCCCATTATTTTATTAGCCCTGGCAGCAGTTGCCTGACACTGTCCACTAAAGTTAAGTTTACCATCCACCCATACACCCAAGTCTTTTTCTGTGTCTGTTTTACCCAGTGTTCTACAATTAAGTACATAATTATACATTTTATTTCCTCTACCCAAGTGCATGACTTTACATTTATCTACATTAAACTTCAATTGCCACTTCTCAGCCCAATCCTCCAATTTACATAAATCTCCCTGTAATATAAAATTATCCTCCTCTGTATTGATTACCCTGCAGAGTTTAGTATCATCTGCAAATATTGAAATTCTACTCCGCATGCCCCCCAACAAGGTAATTAATAAATATGTTGAAAAGAAGCGGGCCCAATACTGACCCCTGTGGTACCCCACTATGAACTGAGACCCAGTCTGAGTACGTACCATTAATAACCACCCTTTGTTTCCTATCACTGAGCCAGTTTTTAACCCAGTTACACATATTTTCCCCTATCCCCATTATTCTCATTTTATGTACCAACCTTTTGTGTGGCACCGTATCAAAAGCTTTTGAAAAGTCCATATATACAACATCCACTGCATTTCCCTGGTCCAGGCATGAACTTACCTCTTCATAGAAGCTGATCAAATTAGTTTGACAGGATCGATCCCTCATAAACCCATGTTGATACTCTGTCATAAGGTTACTTTTCTTGACATACTCCAGTATAGCATCTCTCAAGAAACCCTCAAGGATTTTACCAACCGTAGAGGTTAAACTTACTGGCCTATAATTTCCCGGCTCAGTTTTTTGTCCCCTATTTTGCCCGTTTTACTTCCGTGTGCCTCCTGTTTTTTTTGTGGACTACAAAAAAAAGGAAGGAGGGTTAAATACAGTCAAAAGCTACTCTCTTCCAGCTGCCCTGGTGACGGGTGGCTTGCTGGGTAATAATGAGTTAATACTAGCTTTGTTTTACTAGCTAGTATTAAGTCAGAGATTCTTAATGTCAGGCAAGTTTGACCCAGCCATTAAGAATCTCCAATAAAGGGTTAAACAAAAAAGACACCACACAGAGAAAAAATACTTTAATAGAAATAAATACACAGACACACATAGAGACCATGGTATTCTGTCTTCTTTCTCCTTCAACCCATGCAGCTCTGCTACATCAGACAGAACTGCATGGCAGGAACACGCTGCTGCTTCCCGTGCAGTCTATATCACTCAGTGAGTGAGCAGAAGCTGCGTGCTGTAAGCGGTGATGTCACCGCTGACAGGTGCGTTGCTATAGCAACGGTGATCTCCGTTATTGGACGGCTGTGGCAGCCAATGAATAACGGAACAAGGAAGCAGAACGGGGAGCCGACCATGTGCGAGAGCATCTCGCCGGTACACGGGGATGCACAAACGAGCACCATGTACTGGAGAGATGCACTGACAGGACCTAGCAATGATGTCTAGCCATGTGACCAGTCTGTAACCAATGAGATAATAGAAACATGACTGGTCCTATTATCAGTGCTGGTTACCGGGAGGACGAAGCGATTATACGAAGGAAAAGTGGCGGGAGACAGAGTGCAGGAAGCGTCTCAGGGACCTGTAAGTGTAATGGCAATGTTTATTAACTGTATGTGTACATTTATAATGTGTTTTTATGTGTTTGTGTTTCCCTGCCATTGTTTTCAATGGGGTTCGAGAGGTTCGTCGAACCGAACTCGAAGCGGCCTCCGTTCGACGAACCGAACTCGAGTCTCTAGAGGCTTGCTCATCTCTACTGGTGACACTGTTGGGGAATTATTCAAAATTGAAGGCATACAGAACCAGCATGGCTACCACAGCATCTTGCAGCAGCGTGCTATTCCATCCGGTTTGCGTTTAGTTGTGCCATCATTTATTTTTCAACAGGACAATGATCCCAAACACACCTCCAGGTTGTGTAAGGGCTATTTGACTAAGAAGGAGAGTGATGGGGTGCTACGCCAGATGACCTAGTCTCCACAGTCACCAGACCTGAACCCAATTAAGATGGTTTGGGGTGAGCTGGATGGCAGAGTGAAGGCAAAAGGGCCAACAAGTGCTAAGCATCTCTGGGAACTCTTTCAAGACTGATGGAAAACCATTTCCGGTGACTACCTCTTGAAGCTCATCAAGAGAATGCCAAGAGTGTGCAAAGTAGTAATGAAAGCAAAAGGTGGCTACTTTGAAGAACCTAGAATATAAGACATATTTTAAGTTGTTTCACACTTTAAGTATTTCATTCCACATGTGTTAATTCATAGTTTTGATGCCTTCAATGTGAATCTACAATTTTCAAAGTCCTGAAAATAAAGAAAACTCTTTGAATGAGGTGTATCCAAACTTTTGGTCTGTACTGTAAATATAATTATATAATGTCCAACTCCCCTGTATTTTGTAATATTGCACCCTTTAGTGCCTTTCATGTGGCATTAAAGGGTGTTTAGCCCCAGTTGCAAACTGGATGTGTTGATTTGCATCAAGTACATTCAAAAATACGCCAGCCTTAACTGTCCCCAGGATGACACCGGGGAAGGTCTAGCAAAGTCTTTGCTGATCCCAGATCTGTTCATCTTGGATCATTTTTAAAAACACAGCAAGGGTTACTCCAAGCAAAGTCTCCCTTTTTTCCAAAAATTGGGCCACACAGACACCCCTTCAGTGGCAGCACTTGTGCCCCTGTTGTACACTTCACAGGTAGATTTGCAACAAGCACATTCAAAAATACGCCAGCCTTAACTGTCCCCAGGATGACACCGGGGAAGGTCTAGCAAAGTCTTTGCTGATCCCAGATCTGTTCATCTTGGATCATTTTTAAAAACACAGCAAGGGTTACTCCAAGCAAAGTCTCCCTTTTTTCCAAAAATTGGGCCACACAGACACCCCTTCAGTGGCAGCACTTGTGCCCCTGTTGTACACTTCACAGGTAGATTTGCAACAAGCACATTCAAAAATACGCCAGCCTTAGCTGTCCCCAGGATGACACCGGCCTAGGTAGCAAAGTCTGTGCTGAACCATGACTAGTTCATCTTGGCTCATTTTTAAAAACACAGCAGGGGGACTCCAAGCAGAGTCACCTTTTTTCCAAAAATTGGGCCACACAGACACCCCTTCAGTGGCAGCACTTGTACCCCAGTTGCAAACTTGACAGGTACATTTGCATCAAGCACATTCAAAAATACACCAGCCTTAACTGTCCCCAGGATGACAACGGGGTAGTTAAAGGCCCAGTCACACTAAACAACTTACCAGCGATCCCAACAACGATCCAACCTGATAGGGATCGCTGGTAAGTTGCTAGGAGGTTGCTGGTGAGATGTCACACTGCGACGCTCCAGCGATCCCACCAGCAACCTGACCTGGCAGGGATCGCTGGAGCGTCGCTACACGAGTTGCTGGTGAGCTCACCAGCAACCAGTGTCCCAGCCCCCAGCCAGCAGCGCCGCGTGGAAGTTGCTGCGCTTGGTAACTAAGGTAAATATCGGGTAACCAACCCGATATTTACCTTGGTTACCAGGGCACGCAGCTACACGTGCAAAGAGCAGGGAGCAGCGCACACCGCTGAGCGCTGACTCCCTGCTCTCCTAGTTACAGCACACATCGGGTTAATTACCCGATGTGTGCTGCAGCTACATGTGCACAGAGCAGGAGCCGGCACTGACAGTGAGAGCGGAGGAGGCTGGTAACAAAGGTAAATATCGAGTAACCAAGGACAGGGCTTCTTGGTTACCCGATGTTTACATTGGTTACCAGCCTCCTCAGAAGCCGGCTCCTGCTGCCTGCACATTTAGTTGTTGCTGTCTCGCTGTCACACACAGTGATGTGCGCTTCACAGCGGGACAGCAACAACTAAAAAATGGCCCAGGACATTCAGCAACAACCAACGACCTCACAGCAGGGGCCAGGTTGTTGCTGGATGTCACACACAGCGACATCACTAGCAACATCGCTGCTACGTCACAAAAGTTGTTCGTTAGCAGCGATGTTGCTAGCGATGTTGCTAGCGATGTTGCTTAGTGTGACGGGGCCTTAAGTCCTTGCAGATCCATGACTTGTTCATCTTGATGAACGTTAGTCTGTCCACATTGTCACTGGACAGACGCGTGCCCTTATCTGTCAGCACACACCCAGCAGCACTGAAGACACGTTCTGAGACAGCGCTGGCAGCTGGACACGACAAGATCTCCAAGGCGTAAGTGGCGAGCTCAGGCCATTTTTCAAGATTTGAAGCCCAAAATGAGCAAGGCTCCAGTTGCAAAGTCATGGCATCGATGTTCATTTGGACATACCCCTGTATCATCCCCTGCAGCCGTTGAGTCAGACTTCTTTTCTCTGTTGGCCTTGCAAAGGATGGTCTAAAAAAATTATGAAACGATACAATAAAATTACTGTTACCAGCAACAGATACGGTGCTGCTGGTATGGTTAGACTGTTGATGACAAGACCGTTCCATGTTTGTCAAGTTACAACTGGGAGATTCACTCCGTGCACCACTTGTGTTTGGTAGAAAAGCCGAGCTAAGATTGAGTAACAGCCTCTGCTGATACTCCTGCATACGTGCGTCCCTTTCTATGGCTGGAATTATTTCACAAAATTTGGACTTGTACCGGGGATCTAATAGTGTGGCAACCCAGTAGTCATCATCACTTCTAATTTTGACAATCCGAGGGTCATGTTGTAGGTTGTGCAGCAAGAAGGCGCTCATGTGTCTTGCGCATCCATGCGGACCAAGTCCTTGCTGTGTTTGTGGCATAGAGGTGCTAACCGTTCTTTCTTCCTCTGACATCTCCCCCCAACCTCTTTCAACTGAAATGTGACCAAGGATGTGACCAAGGTCTCCCTCAACTGCTGAGACTTCCATGTCCATGGACAGTTCGTCCTCCATTTCTTCATGTTCTCCTGCACCTTCCTCAACATCCAAACAAGAAGCCTCATGGTTATACCTTAAGGTCTCATATAGGTCACACTGAAAAGGGTATACATTGACCCTCCAGTGTGACCACGAGACAGCACACTCCAGGAGACATATAATAAACAAGAGCACGAGGAGTTATGGTGCAAAAATAGAAGATTTATTTTAATCTCAATAGATAACAGGAAAAGAGTAAAGGACATACTAAGCACAAGAATGGGGAATTAAATACCCAGGTCCCGTGGACCACTAATATCAGTATTAATAAATAAATGCATTAATACAGTGGGACTCAAATTCATAGTCGACCTAACGGGGTCACAGAGCATATTGTGAGCTAGGCAGGACACAAAGGGTATTCTATGTCTGTTATATACTTATATGAAAGGCTGTATATAGTATAATGTAGTATAGTGTAAAATACACAAGCCTATATCAAAAAAGAGTACAAGTTTAAATAGATTGCCTGTCTGCTCACAGCTGTGGTGCAGGGGAGCCAGATCAGAGAATTATCTCCATCCAGGTCCCATGGACCCCAGCCATGCTAAGATTTAAAAGTATAGGTAATTGCTAAAAAGAGCCCACATGAGGTAGCACGTATAATTCATTATAGGTAAGGCAGTGTATTTACAAACAATCCACTTATAAGGGAGCCCCTGAGACAAATAAGAGTCAACAAAGTATAATGTATATTAAAGAGTCTCAGCGGTAACCCATATATAGAGTGGGTCATGAGCAAAGATGGAGCGCTTACCAAATAAGTGAAGTGGTGCAGGGGGACCCAGCCAGAGGGGATCTCCGACGGCCGTTTCGCGGTATACTACCGCTTCTTCCGGGAGGAGTAAGTGCGGTGTGGATGAACCACGCCACCCTTTTGAATGTTCGCCACCCGGTCACATGATCTAAATCACGTGACCGGATGTCAGGGAATCCAGGGACGCCCGCGCAGCCGCATAACGGAGCCCCGCGCTGCACACTGAGTGCGCAAGCGCGCGACGCGTCAGAGGGAGCGCAGCGTCACAATTCCCCAGCAACAGGAGGGACACATGGGGCGCAGATTGCCAGGACGAGCACACAGGCACCCGTGGAGCACATAAGTACCAGGTGCACATCGGGCACTACACTCCCTGCGCCCCTCCTGGTGGCAGACAATGGAGAGCATGTTAAGTATAGGGATTATATTGTAATGGACATACAGAGTCCATGATCAACCACCAAATGTGTGACACATCACCGAGCATGTCGCCAGGCTCAGAGGGGGGACGCGTCACCGCCGACGAGCATGGCAGCTGTTCAAGGTGGAAAGTAAAACATTTGGTGGTTTTTGGGCAGACTGTCCAAAAACTGCTCCCATACACAAAAGGAGGGGGGGGATATGAGTACAGTGCTGGAAATATACAATTTGTATGCATGTCTAAAAGAGCTGAACTATCAGACAAGCCAAGGAAATAAATGGTATGATAGAAGAGGAAATGCAAAAATACTCGCATGTAATTACACATGTGTGGTATATAAACAAAACGCATGAATATATGTATTATGATATAAGTAACACTATAGATATACTTGTTTTCCTAGAATAAAGAAGGGGAGGAAAAGGAGAAGGGAAAAGAAAGGAGAGGGAAAAAGAGGAGAAGGGGGGAAAAGAGGAAAAGACAGGGGGAAAACATATCACACATAAAATTTTTTTTTTTTTTTTTTTTTTTTATGAAAGTGATGACACATTCCTCTTCAATATGGATTCACAATCCCAATTAGACGGCTTGAATGATGTCAGCTCACACCGCAATAGGTCAAACATGATGGGGGGGGGGGGAGGGATGATGACGAGCAAGAAGCCTAGTAACAAACAAAAAACAATGAATATATATACAACACAGAATTTAAAATTTAAAAACATATAAACAGGAGGATCATTAGTAGTTTATATTTTATCTCAGACCCGCATGTGGTAGATTCTCAATCTCTGACCTCTCACGCCTCAAAATCATAATATTTATATATGATTTAAATAATCCCTTACACCCACTGTGTAGGAATTGAAGGCATATATTATAATGATCTAATGGGGTAAGAAGGTCAGGGATAACAAAAGGAAGGAGGAGAGGAACGGAGAAGAAGGCCCAAATCCTCAAGAAAGCATGGAAATTACAAGAAAGGGGCAAAACTAATGGACTCATTTAGACCAGCGGGAGTAAGCGTACCAAGGACAGAGATCCAGCGAGTCTCAGTCTGTGCGAGACGTTTTTTAAGGTTGCCCCCCCTGATGCCCCCATGCACAACATCTATCCCCAGGACCTTCAATGATCTAGGATTACATTGGTGCGCAATCCTAAAATGTCTGGGTAGGGTCTTTAAGGTTGAGATGTCAGTTACCGTCTTGGCTCCACAAATATCCCTCACGTGTTCTCGTGTTCGTATACGGAGCTCACGTGAGGTTAAGCCAATGTATATCAAAGGACAGGCACATGTGGCATAATAGATGACATGGGTGGTATGACATGAAATGTATTCCTTAATTTGGAAAGTGCGAGAGCCATCGGCAGAGGAAAAAGAATTCCCCCTGCCGATGTTAACACATGCCACACAGTGCCCGCATGAGACACAACCCCTTCTAGGTGTGATCACACCAAAAAAGTTTGAAGGGGCTGGTACATAGTGGCTACGCACCAAAAGATCACGTAAGTTCCTGGATCTCCTAGAAGTCATGGAAGGGGCATCCGGGAGACAATCTCTAAGGGCTGGTTCCGCCTGTAGAATGGACCAATGCTTCGTCAATATATGGCGCATATTCTCCCACTGCTGATTGTATGTTGAAATAAACCTAATGGTATTCTCAGTCCTCTTAGGTTTTGATGGTAATAAAAGTTGTCCCCTAGTGTTATGAATGGCACGAGTGTAGCCATTCTTGATGGCCCTCCCACTGTATCCACGGTCACGAAATCTCCCCTTGAGATCATCAGCTTGACGTCTAAAGCTGGCCTCTGTCGAACAGATCCGCCTCATCCTGAGGAACTGACCAATCGGGACCGCTTTGATGGTAGAATAGTTATGCGCAGAAGATGCGTGTAAAAGCATTTTACCTGCTACCACGCGCCCTTGTTAATCCCTCTCCCCCATCGTCCCATGCCTTCCACCTTGGTGATGATGAACGTCTGGACCTTGGTGATGTTGTTATCCCTTGCGCATATGAATCCTCATGTACTTCCTCCCCTTCCTGTTGAACCACCCCCTGACTCCAAATAGTGTTTAGCGTGTGCTCCAGCATGAAAATGACTGGAATTGTCATGCTGATAATGGCATTGTCAGCGCTAAACATATTTGTTGCCATGTCGAAACTGTGCAGAAGGGTGCATAGGTCCTTGATCTGAGACCACTCCATCAGGGTGATCTGCTCCCACTCTGCATCTCGTTGGCCCAGGCTAAACGTCATGACGTATTTCACCAGTGCTCGGCGTCGCTGCCACAATCGCTGTAACATGTGGAGAGTCGAATTCCAGCGTGTCGGCACATCGCATTTTAGGCGATGAACCAGCAGGCCAAAAGACTTCTGGAGCGATGCAAGTCACTCAGCTGCGGCGGTTTAACAGCGGAAGTGAGCAGACAGTTTTCGTCCCTGTGCAGAAGGCCATCTAGGCCAGGATAGTGTGTTAAAAATTGCTGGACAGCAAGGTTCAACACATGAGCCATACAAGGCACGTGTGTCACCTTGCCCAGGCGAAGGGCCGCACCCAGGTTTGCAGCATTGTCGCACACGGCCTTACCTGGCTGCAGGTTGAGTGGAGACTACCATTTATGAAACTCGGGCCGCAGAGCTGCCCACAACTAAGCCGCTGTGTGACTCTTATTTCCAAGACATTTTAAGCTAAAGACCGCCTGATGCCGTTGCGCTCTGCTGTCAGCATAGTAAGGAGGTGTGCGTGATTCCTTGTGCGCAGTTACAACGCTGGTGGCCTGACCAGGCTGGCTTGGGGCGGAGGTGGAGGACCCAGATGAGGTTGAGGAGGCAGAAGCGTTGGAGAAACTTATACATACAGAGGATTGACACACAAGTCGTGGGGACGGCAAGACTTGTTCAGCAGACCCTTCTACATCTATCACCATAGTTACCCAGTGCCCAGTCAGCGACATGTAACGCCCCTGTCCATGCTTACTGGTCCAAGTATCGGTGGTGAAATGCACCCGTTCACACACAGAGTTTGTCAAGGAAGCGGTGATGTTGTGTGCGATAATCCTGTGTGTCCACCAGGCGGAAAGGCAGCATTTCGGTAGCCAAGAGCTTACAGAAGGATAAAGTCAACCTCTTAGCTTTGTCATGGGTCGGAGGAAATGGCCTTTTATTTTTCCACATCTGAGGGACAGAGATCTGGCTGCTGTGTGTAGACGGTGGTCAGTAATGGGTCCCTGGAAAAGTGCAGGTTTGTGAGGAAAGTGCAGGCGTAGACATGATGTTGCCTTCATCCTACGTTGGTGCTATCGATGTCTGAGAGAGCTGTACACCCGCACTTGTTTCCCCTTCCAAACCAACTGACGACCTACCAAGCAAACTGCCTGTTGCGGTTACAGTGGTGGAAGGTGTGTGTGGAAAACCAGGTGTGACAGCTGTCCCCACAGTCATAGAAGATGAAGAGCGCACGAATGCACTGGAAGGGGCAGGCGGTGGTTGGCCCGCTACGCTAGGCCGCATTGCAGCACAGTGAGCTTCCCACTGGGAATTATGCTTGGTATTCATGTGACGATTCATGGAAGAAGTTGTCAAACTGGTAAGCTTTTTGCCTCCACTTATAGATTCTTGACAAATTTTACAGATCACATTATTTGGGAGATCCTTTGCAAGGTCAAAAATGGACCAGGCTAGGCAAGGCTTAGAGGACATGCAACCTGCAGAGCCACCCCGACTTGTGCTTAGAGGCAGAGTGGTGGCTGAGGATGCAGTTGTAGACGTGCTACCAGTACTCCGACTCTGTCCAGGAAGGCGCAAGGTAACTTCGTCGTCAGTTGCATCCTCCTCCACCACCTCTGTTGACCTCCTCAAGTGCCTGACTGTGGGTTGACAGTAAGTGGGATCTAGAACTTCATCATCAAGCATTGTGTTTGCACTCCACTCGCCCTCAGACCTAGCCTCTTCCTGCCCTGAAGTTGTCATCTCAATCTGGTATTTGCTTCTCATCGTCATCAGTATGTTCCTCATTGTCTCCACCAACAGGCATTACAGTTTGGGAATGAGGGTCTACATTATGCTCATAAACTTGGTCATCAGGGCCTGAATCAGAGTCACAAAGCTTCTGGTCATCTCTGCAGACCATTTCCTGGTCTGTACTCACTGTAGCTTGGGAGCAGACCTCTGATTCCCAGGCTATAGTGTGACTGAACAGCTCTGCAGACTCAGCCATCTCTGTTACACCATACTGTGCAAGGCAGGTGGAGACTTGAGAGCTGGGAGTAAGCAAGTGTGATTGGGATGACAACTCAGAGGACTGTTTTTTTTATGTAGTAGTTAAGGTGGAGGAGAGGGCACTTGTTGGAGCACTTGAGATCCATTCAAGCATGTTCTTTTTTTGTGCATCATCTACCTTTCTTACAGTTGTTCGAGTCCGTAAAAAAGGGAGCACATCGGATTGTCCATGGAAAGTAGTAGACATCTTACTTTTGCTGGAAGATGGCTTATCTTCAGCAGATGTTAATGTAGCTTTGCCACCTTCCCCACGGACACAAACTTTTTTCCTTTTCCAACACGCCTGTTTGTTCCCCTTTCCACCAGCATCTGTCCTTTTGCCACTCATTTTGTTAGCGACAAGATTAGCTACTTAAAATGTGGTAGCAAAAATTGAGAGGTGGTGTAGATTGCAGAGGTGGTCTAGCTTTATTGACAGCTGAAGAACCATCACTGACTATCCCTGACAATGCAACTATGGCCCTCAAACTGGCAGCACTGTTTGCTATAAAAATAGCGTGGGACACTAAATTAGTATAGCAGACACTTTGTGGATGCCACTAATTTTCAGCACTGTTTGCTATAAAAATAGCGTAGCAAAAAGGGCAGGAGGGTAATAGGCAGAGGTGGTGGAACTTGCATGGCACCAGTGGGACACTAATTTAGTATAGCAGACAATTTTGGATGCCACTAAGTTTCAGCACTGTTTGCTATAAAAATAGCGTAGCAAAAATGGGCAGGAGAATAGAAGGCAGAGGTGGTGGAACTTGCTTGGCACCAGTGGGACACTAACATAGTATAGCAGACACTTTGTGGATGCCACTAATTTTCAGCACTGTTTGCTATAAAAATAGCGTAGCAAAATGTGCATGAGGGTTGAATGCAGAGGTGCTGGGACTTGCTTGGCACAAGTGGGACACAAAATTAGTATAGCAGACACATTGTGGATGCCACTAATTTTCAGCACTGTTTGCTATAAAAATAGCATAGCAAAATGTGCATGAGGGTAGAATGCAGAGGTGGTGGGACTTGCTTGCCACAAGTGGGACACTAAATTAGTATAGCACACACTTTTTGGATGCCACTAAGTTACAGCACTGTTTGCTATAAAAATAGCGTAGCAAAAATGGGCAGGAGGGTAGAAGGCAGAGGTGGTGGAACTTGCTTGGCACCAGTGGGACACTAATTTAGTATAGCAGACACTTTTTGGATGCCACTAATTTTCAACACTGTTTGCTATAAAAATAGCGCATCAAAATGTGCACGATGGTAGAATGCAGCGGTGATGGGACTTGCTTGGCACAAGTGGGACACTAAATTAGTATAGCAGACACTTTGTGGATGCCACTAATTTTCAGCACTGTTTGCTATAAAAATAGCATAGCAAAATGTGCATAAAGGTAGAATGCAGAGGTGCTGGAACTTGCTTGGCACCAGTGGGACACTAAATTAGTATAGCAGACATTTTGTGGATGCCACCAATTTTCAGTGCTGTTTGCTATAAAAATAGCGTAGCAAAATGTGCATGAGTGTATATGGCCGCATCCTGCTCATAATATATTCCATCCTGGTATATGGCCGCATCCTGCTATATACCCCATCCTGCTATATACCCCCATCCTGCTATATACCCCCATCCTGCTATACACCCCCATCCTGCTATATACCCCCATCCTGCTCATAATATAGCCCATCTTGATGTATGGCCGCATCCTGCTATATACTCCATCCTGCTATATACCCCCATGCTGCTATATACCCCCATCCTGCTATATACTCCATCGTGCTATATACCCGCATCCATCCTTCTATATGCCCCCATCCTGCTATACACCCCCATCCTGCTATATACCCCCATCCTGCTCATAATATAGCCCATCTTGATGTATGGCCGCATCCTGCTATATACTCCATCCTGCTTTATACCCCATTCCTGCTATATACCCCCATCCTGCTATATACTCCATCCTGCTATATACCCCCATCCTGCTATATACCCCCATCCTGCTATACACCCCCATCCTGCTATATACCCCCATCCTGCTCATAATATAGCCCATCTTGATGTATGGCTGCATCCTGCTATATACTCCATCCTGCTATATACCCCCATCCTGCTATATACCCCCATCCTGCTATATACTCCATCGTGCTATATACCCGCATCCATCCTTCTATATGCCCCCATCCTGCTATACACCCCCATCCTGCTATATACCCCCATCCTGCTCATAATATAGCCCATCTTGATGTATGGCCGCATCCTGCTATATACTCCATCCTGCTATATACCCCCATCCTGCTATATACCCCCATCCTGCTATATACTCCATCCTGCTATATACCCCCATCCATCCTTCTATATGCCCCCATCCTGCTATATACTCCATCCTGCTATATACCCCCATCCATCTTGATATATACTCCCATCCTGCTATATGCCCCCATCCTGCTATATACCCCCATCCTGCTATATGGCCTGCATCCTGTGGCACACAAAAAATAAACGTTTATACTCACCTTTCCTTACTCCCTGCAGCATCGCTCGTCCTCCTATCTGTGTCAGCAGCAGCGCCGCAGAGTGGAGCCGGCCACGATCCCTGCAGCATCGCGATGTCCTCATCATCGGCCATATGCCAGGATGGGGGTATATAGCAGGATGTGGCCATACACCAGGAAGGGGTATATAGCAGGATGGGAGCACATACCAGGATGGCAGTATATAGCAGGATGGGGGTATTTATCAGGATGAGGGACATATATATATACAAGGATGGGGATCATATACAAGGCAGGCGCATCATTACCAGGATCGGGTATCTTAGAGAATTTGGGGACATTACCCCCCATAACAGTGTCAGCAGCAGATCCTCGCCCCATGAGTGTGTCATGACCACATTTGTTGCTTAAAATTTTATTTTCCTATTTTCCTTCTCTAAAACCAGGGTGCATCTTATAGTCCGAAAAAAAAATTAGGCCAGACGTATGTTACTTTTGTTTGCTAAATCAAGAAAAGTTAGTTATTGTCTCTTGTCAGACTGATCAGAGCCCAATTGTCTGTAAATGTGGATTGCCTCAGACCTACTGACTAGATAGCTCAGAAGAAAATTATACAGTCGAATTGAACTAGCGACTCATCTTCAACCAATCCTTTAAGACTTAACACCCTGAATTTAGAACTGAGAGGTATAAAAGGGCCTTGCGTCTGTCACCGGTGAGTTATTCTATATGACATCATCCGAGAAGCTACGGTTCCAGCTGGGGGAATCACAGAACAGCTTCACTTGGGATATTCCACATGACCTCAGCCAAGGAAATTCAGTTCTAGCAGGAGAATCATAGAACTGCTTCTCTTTGGATATTCTACAGGATTTCAGCCTAGGAGCTATCGTTGTAGCTGAAAGTTCACAGAACTGTTTCACTGCTCCATGTTGAGCCCATGACTTAGCTTGGAGAACCCAGGTTGGGGCAAACTCAGTCACCTTACTACATATCTTGCTGTGCTCTGTCAGCTTCCTACACTTGCCGCTATTTCCTCTCAGTGAGTGCCCACCAAAAACGGGGTGCTGCTGGCTGGGATAGATAGCCCTGAATACCCAAAGTCACAAAGATTCTAATACCTGGAATGTAGGTGAATGGGTGAGACTCTGTTGCTTTTACCGTCTTGTTTTTTTACTGGGAATGTTTGATATATTTTTGCTTGTGGGTAAACCAACAATGTCTTACCAATATGTGGTTCCCTCACATATTACCATGAAAAGAATTATGGCATTGTCTATTTGCAATTCTGCGACAATTAGAATTTTTTACTTCACATGGTAAAATAAATGTACAATTCGTCCACCAAAAAATCAAACCATCTTATGGCTATTTGGCTATGTTGATGAAAAAATAAAGTTATGGCTCTCGGAGCAAGAAGTGGGAAAAAACAATTATGCAAAAATTAAAATAGTCATGGCGTGAAAGGGTTAACGAAGCCAAAAAGTGCAATTTACCCGATAGTGACCACAAAGTGTAAATTATGGTATGTAATCATGGTGGGGTTTTGGCGCAAGCCCAAGATCTGAGCCCATACCAGTCAGATGTCTGCAGTGTAAAATATCCAGCATCTGAAGTGAGCTCTGCCTGATGCTGCTTATAGGAAATCTGTCAGCAGGAATTTGCTATGTATTCTAAGACCAGCATGATGTACAAGCAAAGACCCTAATTCCAGAGATGAATCTCTGAATGGGCTGTGTTTGGCTCTTTCAATATAATCAGTGTTTTATCAGCAGGAGATTATCACTCTTAAGCCTGCTAGTGCAACCATTCCCTGCCACTGATTAACAGCTGGCTCTTATCAGCCCAATGGGTTGTCATGGTAGGTGAAGGCCTGCTGAAGACCTCTGGAACTACCATCTTGGTCCTTCAATGAAGTTCAGCGATAGGTTGAGGTTCATAGGATAACTTTGATTTGTTTATATACTCTAATACTATGGTTTTGAAATATAGTAAACTTTGGTATTGCAATATACATACACCATGTTCCAAATTATTATGCAAATTGGATTTAAGTGTAATAGGGATTATTATTTTTTTTTTTTCAATGAAACTCATTGATGGTATTGTGTCTCAGGGTTCTTAGGCATCACTGAAATCAATCTCAGATACCTGTGATAATTAGTTTCCCAGGTGAGCCCAATAAAAGGAAAACTGGATGTTCCACAATATTAAGCAGGCCACAGTTTTCAAATAACATGGGAAAGAAAAAGGATCTCTCTGCTGCCGAAAAGCATCAAATAGTGCAATGACTTGGACAAGGGATGAAAACATTAGATATTTCACGAAAACTTAAGCATGAACATCATACTGTGAAGAGATTTGTGGCTGATTCAGAGCACATACGTATTTGTGCTGATAAAGGCAGAATGAGGAAGGTTTCTCCCAGGCAAGTTCATCGGATTAATAGAACAGCTGCTAAAAAGCCATTACAAACCAGCAAACAGATATTTGAAGCTGCTGGTGCCTCTGGAGTCCCTCGAACCTCAAGGTGTAGGATCCTTTAAAGGCTTGCTGTGGTGCATAAACCTACTATTCGGGGACCCCTAACCAGTGCCCACAAGCAAAAATGGTTGCAGTGGGCCCAGACATACATGAAGACTAATTTTCAAACAGTCTTGTTTACTGTTGAGTATCGAGCAACCCTGGATGGTCCAGATGGATGGAGTAGTGGATGGTTGGTGGATGGCCACCATGTCCCAACAAGGATGGGACGTCAGCAAGGAGGTGGAGGAGTCATGTTTTGGCACGTAATCATGGGGAGACATCTGGTAGGCCCCTTTAGGGTTCCTGAAGGTGTGAAAATGACCTCTGCTATGTATATAGAGTTTCTCACTGGCAACTTTTTTCCATGGTACAAAAAGCAGAAACGTGCCTTCCGGAGCAAAATCATCTTCATGCATGACAATGCACCATCTCATGCTGCAAAGAATACCTCTGTGTCATTGGCTGCTATGGGCATAAAAGGAGATAAACTCATGATGTGGCGACCATCTTCCCCTGACCTCAACCCTATAGAGAACATTTGGAGTATCATCAAGCAAAAGATCTATGAGGGTGGGAGGCAGTTCACATCAAAATAGCAGCTATGAGAGGCTATTTTGTCATCATGCAAAGAAATTCAAGCAGAAACTCTCCAAAGACTCACAAGTTCAATGGATACAAGAATTATGAAGGTGATATCAAAGAAGAGTTCCTATGTTAACATGTAACTTGGCCTATTAGGATATTTTGGATTTAAATAGCTTTTTATTTCAGTGAATGTGACCTCCTAATGCTGCAAATTCCACAAATGAGCATTTTAAGTTCTTTAACCCCTTCACCCCCGGCCACTAAAACACCCTAATGACCGAGCCATTTTTTGCAATTCTGACCAGTGTCACTTTGACAGGTTATAACTCTGGAACGCTTCAACGGATCCTGGCGATTCTGAGATTGTTTTTTCATGACATATTGTACTTCATGTCAGTGGTAAATTTAGGCCGATATTTTTTGCGTTTATTTGTGAAAATTTAGGAAATTTTGCGAAAATTATGAAAATTTTGCAATTTTCAAACTTTGAAAATTTATGCCCATAAATCTGGGAGATATGTCACACAAAATAGTTAATAAATAAACTTTCCCACTTGTCTACTTTCCATCAGCACAATTTTCGAAACAAATTTTTTTTTTGTTAGGAAGTTAGAAGGGGTCAAAGGCCATCAGCAATTTCTCATTTTTCCAACAAAATTTACAAAAGAATTTTTTTTAGGGACCACATCACATTTGAAGTGACTTTGAGAGGCCGAGGTGACAGAAAATACCCAAAAGTGACCCCATTCCAGAAACTGTACCCCTCAACCCCTCACACTGCTCAAAACCACATCCAAGAAGTTTATTAACCCTTTAGGTGCTTCACAGGAACCAAAGCAATGTGGAAGGAAAAAATGAAAATTGTACTTTTTAACACAAAAATGTTACTTTAGCCATAAAATTTTCATTTTTCCAAGGGAGAAAAGAGAAAGTGCACCCTACAATTTACTGTGCATTTTCTCCTGAGTCCGCTGATACCCCATATGTGGTAAAAATCAATTGTTTGTGCGCATGGCAGAGGTCGAAAGGGAAGGAGCGCCATTTGAATTTTTGAACGCAAAATTAGCTGCACTAATTAGTGGACGCCATGTCGGGTTTGAAGACCCCCTGAGTTGCCTAAACAATGGAGCTCCCCCACAAGTGACCCCATTTTGGAAACTAGAGCCCTCAGATAATTTTTCTAGATGTTTGGTGAGCACTTTGAAAACCTGGGGGCTTCACAGAACTTTATATCGTTGAGCCGTGAAAAGAAAAAAAATTTTTTTTACCACAAAACGGTTGCTTCAACTAGGTAGCTTTTTTTTCACAAGGGTATCAGGAAAAAATGCACCATAAAATGTATTGTGCATTTTCTCCTGAGTGCGCAGATACCTTACATGTGGTGGAAATCAAATGTTTGGACACACGGCAGGGCTCGGAAGGCAAGGAGCACCATTTGAATTTTTGAGTGCAAAATTAGCTGCACTCATTAGCGGACGCCATGTCGGGTTTGAAGACCACCTGAGGTGCCTAAACAATGGAGCTCCCCCACAAGTGAACCCATTTTGGAAACTAGAGCCCTCAAATAATTTTTCTAGATGTTTGGTAAGCACTTTGAACCCCTGGGGGCTTCACAGAAGTTTATAACGTTGAGCCGCGAAAAGAAAAACATTTTTTTTTACCACAAAATGGTTGCTTCAACTAGGTAGCTTTTTTTCACAAGGGTATCAGGAAAAAATTCACCATGAAATTTATAGTGCATTTTTTCCTGAGTACGGCGATACCTCATATGTGGTGGAAAGTAATTGTTTGGGTGCATGGCAGGGCTCAGAAGAGAAGGAACGCCATTTGACAGCAAAATTGGTTGGAATCATTAGCGGACGCCATGTCACGTTTGGAGACCCCCCTATGGTGCCTAAACAGTGGAGCTCCCCCACAAGTGACCCCATTTTGGAAACTAGACCCCTCAAGGAGTTTATCTAAATGTTTAGTGAGCCCCAAGGGGCTCCACAGAAGTTGATAATGTTGAGCCAGGAATACAATTTTTTTTTTTCACCACAAAACTGTCACTCGAACCAGGTAGCTTTTTTTTCCCACAAGGGTATCAGGAAAAAATGCACCATAAAACATATTGTGCAATTTCTCCTGAGTACGCAGATACCTCATATGTGGTGGAAAGTAATTGTTTGGGCGCATGGCGGGGCTCAGAAGAGAAGGAGCGCCATTTGACAGCAAAATTGGTTGGAGTCATTAGTGAACGCCATGTCACGTTTGGAGACCCCCTATGGTGCCTAAACAGTGGAGCTCCCCCACAAATGACCCCAATTTTGGAACTAGACCCCCTCAAGGAATTTATCTAGATATTTGGTGAGCCCCTTGTACCCCCAGGGGCTCCACAGAAGTTGATAAAGTTGAACCGTGAAAATTACTTTTTTTTTAACCACAAATGTTTTTGCATCAATCAGGTAGTTTTTTTTTTTACAATGGTATCAGGAAAAACTGCATTATAAAACATATTGTGCAATTTTTCCTGAGTACACAGATACCTCATATGTGGTGGAAAGTAATTGTTTGGGCGCATGGCAGGGCTCAGAAGAGAATGAACGCCATTTGACTTTTGAAACGCACAGACGCGGTGCACTAATCGGCCGCTGCAGGACGCACGGACGGATGCGATACAAAAAGCGTCGGGGATACGGAAAAAAAAAGTCACGCCGAAAATTGACCATGGATGCAGATACGTTATGTGCATCCCTGATCAGCGCTTGGCGGGATGCACGGACGGATGCGATACAAAAAGCGTCAGGGATACGGAAAAAAAGTCACGCCAAAAATTGACCATGGATGCAGATACGTTATGTGCATCCCTGATCAGCACTTGCGGGACGCACGGACGGATGCGATACAAAAAGCATCGCAGATACGGAAAAAAGTCACGCCAAAAATTGAGCAGGGATGCTGATTCCGTTATGTGCATCCCTGATCAGCGCTCGGTGGGACGCACGGACGGATGCGATACAAAAAGCGTCAGGGATACGGAAAAAAGTCACGCCAAAAATTGAGCAGGGATGCCGATCCGTTATGTGCATCCCTGATCAGCGCTTGGTGGGACGCACGGACGGATGCGATACAAAAAGCGTCGCAGATACGGAAAAAAGTCACGCCAAAAATTGAGCAGGGATGCCTATCCGTTATGTGCATCTCTGATCAACGCTCGGTGGGACGCATGGACGGATACGATACAAAAAGCGTCGGGGATACGGAAAAAAAAAGTCACGCCAAAAATTGAGCAGGGATGCCAATCCGTTATCTGCATCCCTGATCAGCGCTCGGCGGGACGCACGGACGGATGAGGTGTAAAAATGGACAGGGGATACAGAAAAAAAAAAAAGTTATACTCACAGTACCCAGAGGATCACTGACCAGAAGAGCTGCAGGAGGAACAGCTTTACAGGAGCAGCAGGCAGGACGTTGGGCAGATCAGCAGAATGCCCAGGAAGGACCCAGCGATGAAGGCAGATGTGATCGGGCCAGTAAAGACCTCGGACGAGCCAGTGAAGACAGGTAACAGGAAGTCGGGGGAGAGCAGAGGGGGAGAGCAGAGGGGGAGAGGGGGGGAGAGCAGAGGGGGAGGGGGGGGAGAGCAGAGGGGGAGACCGGAGAGGGAGCTGCAGAAACAGAATAGAGATAATGGGGGAGGCAGTCAGATTGCGGGGGGAGCAAATCGGGATGTCGGGGGGGAAGATCGGGGCGTGGGGGGCAGATCGCAGGGGGGCACGGGCAGGGGCCATCACGGGAGCGCACATGGGGCACCACGGGAGCGCGCACGGGCTTCAAGGTGAGCACAGTACTCACATGCAGCAGAAGCGGTGACCTCAACTTCGGCGGCGGCGACGGCGGCGGCAGCAGCGGTGGTGTGGTACCACAAGTACCAGCCACTGCACACTGCAGACATGTTGGGGGAGGGCTCGCAGGCCTGCACAGGCCTGGGGAGGGCGGCCACCGGCAGATCAGATCGCCCCACTGCACACTGATTGGAGCGATTGTGCGTCATAGCACGATCGCTCCAATCAGTGCTGCAGGGGCTGGGGGCGACATTTTAGAGCTCCGGCTATGATTTGTTGAAGCTGCTAGAGCAGATCATAGCCGGATCTCACAGTATCGCAGTAATTCTGGCATTATTTTTGCCGAAATTAGTGCGAGCGATGTGGTTGGCGGTTCAGATTTGAACAGCCAATCACATCGATCGTCGATAGGGGGTGACGATGCCACCCCCCCGGGGTCAAGCAAAGGTCCCCTGCTGTAAGAAACAGTAGGGGACATCATTTGAAAGCCGTTGCTATGGCCACGGCAATCAAATGAAGTTTAGGCCATAAAATTATGTCCCTGGTCGTTAAGTCACATTAAAATAGGACGTAATTTTACTGCCCGCGGTCGTGAAGGGGTTAAAACATATAAAATGTTTAGAAACTCTACTGTGCCTAATAATTTGGAACAGTGCATTTTGAGGTTTTTTTTATTTTGAAGATTATTCTGTTATCATTGGGAGGTTTCTTCAATAAAATTCAATGTATACTCTAACGGGTGATGACTTTTATTAGACTGACTGTCATTTGCACCGACCATTTAGGAAAATCTGAGAAAAATATAATTTGCATAATAATTTGGAACATGGTGTAGTGTAAGCTATAAAACAATTGGAAGTTCAAGTCCCCTAAGTGGCAAAAAAAAAAATCCTATTAGTGATCCATAAAAGTTTTTTCTGTCAAGATTTACAATTATTTTACACATACATTAAACATCGTTAAAAAAAAAGAGTGGAAGCAGAAGGACATTTGTTTTTCAGTTACTGCAATTCCCCACTAAAATTGAAATAAGAGATCAAAAGAACGTATGTAGACCAAAATAATATAATAACAAAAGTAAGCTCAGCACTAAATCAAGCCTTCACACAGCATGCTTTATAAAGTTTCGATTTTTGCTTGATCACTAAAATGTAAAAAAACCCTTATCACTAGTGATGAGTCAGCACTTAGATGCTCGAGTTTACTGTTCAATACTTGGAAGACTCTTCTGGAAAAATGCTCGAGTTTTCCATTGACTTCCATTATACTCTGTAATTGTTTCAAGCCCATCAAAGCATCTGACCTGCTTGTTCCCAGTACAGTCAAACATTTTAGTGTTTGCTCATCACTACTTAACTGTCACTTAGTGACTACCGGGATTCCACCCGGTAAGGGAACTCCTGGTGAGCACCACAACACAGAGTACACTGGGAAAATAATACAAAGGTAGTCCTTAGTACTAGGGAGAGGGGAGCAGAGTCACATCCTAACACCCACCTGAGGTCTTTTCCTCTATCTCTGATCACATACCTAAGCCTTCACTAACCCTAAATTCACCCTGGCTAGTAAGGGGCAGTATCTCGCCACTACAATAAGACAGCATGAGCTAGGAAACACAAACAAGGAAGAAAGACATAACTAATTAAACTCCAGCAGTAACTTCTCTGCTGCAACTGAAGCAACACCTCAGCTTTCTCCAGAGACTTGTTCCTTCCTAGTGAACAGCAAAAGAAATAAGCTATATCTGTCAAGGAGTCGACTGAGGAGCTGATATTTATAGTGGAAAGTAGTGAATGCTGCTGAGGTTACAACTACCTGTTAGAGCACTGCAGGATAGAAATTAACCTTAACACTTCAGTGCCTGGTGGAATTTAATATGATCCAACTCGAGCGGGCATCAAAGGGGATCTGTGAAAATGCGCTGTGACCTTCTGGTCCCAGATCACCCCGAGATCACATCAGGCTCTGCCACACTCGTGACATTAACACCTTAAAAGTTTGGTATTGTCATACTCAGACTCATGTGTATGAAAAAAAATTGGAGAAGTGGAGTAAAAAATGAAAGTGCAAAAACAAAAAAATTCCTGGGCGTAACAAATTCTGTCATATATGTGATTTGGGTGTTTGAAACTAAGTAAAAAGAAAGCGATCCCCTACTTCTTCCAGGTGTTATACGAAAATGCTGAATCCCAGAATTACATTAAAGAATGTTTGCTGTCTGTTACCATGGAGACACATGATCTGCATAGATGCTGAAGATACAAAACAGTAGAACATTTTGGATTAAGTCCTATTGCAAAGTTGCTTTATTTTGCGTTAATTTTATTCAATCAGTAAAAAAATGTTTGCAAAAGAGGACTAGCCTTTAAACACACACTTTAGTGCTTAAATGTGGTGAGAATACATTCTGCATGGGCTATGCTTGTGTGTAGTAACCTAATAATTCACTATCCTTCAGTGTATTAGATCAGCATACGCTAGGTCAGTTCATTAAGGTTAATTTGTCCAAAAATATTAGAATCATTAATTTCTGGCACACAGCTAATGACTGCTCCAAGCCAGTGTCTTGTTTCATCATTAGTGTCAGTAAGATTATAACTCACACCCAACTGTTTTTACACTATGTAAAAGAATCAATTGACGCGGTGGTTGACAAGGCGCTGTTTTGCATTTTGTCATCTTCCTAATGTACATGGCTTAAAGGCATTGGAATCTATAATGTAGGACAGTTTTCTAGAAGGCATGGAATAGGCTGAAGCTGCAAGGGCCATTTTCATAAAATATTAATGAAATTGTAAAATACACTGGGGTTGAAGACTTGTCTGCTAAATGCAAGGTAAAATCTATTCTGCTTTCTGATGACTGTAATTAGCAGTCCTAATTAAAAATTCAAACCTTGTATTTATTTGAAAGCATGAATCTTAGCTCGTGCAGTGTTTATTTCCTTTAAAAAGTATTTTATTTTCCAACACTAATTGAACAGGATTCTTCCTGGTTTGACAGCCACAGATGGCTGGAGCCAGCTTATACATCCAGTCTCTCCAGACTGCTCCACTTCTAAGTCATAAAACATCTTTAAAAACATGTATATACTCTAGATAAGCCATTAACTCTGTGTCATCCACCATGAATTCCACCATCTTCGTTGATGGCTCTCTCCTGTCTCTTTTGTAGAGCGTATGCTGTGTGAATCTTAAATAATTAATACAAAATTACTTGTGTAAAGCAGCATCTAAGCAGCCAAAATGTGTCCCTGTATTCATTTCCTACAGGAATTAGTGCAAATATGGAAGGAAATGTTCACAGTCATCCATTAGTTCAAATAGAAAGCAATATTTTATGACCTCATCCATTAACATGTGGGTATTTGAAAATGTGTTAGTCTGACTAGGAAATAAATGACTACAATATTATGACATGCATTCGCAAGAAAAAGCACTTTATAAAGAATATAAACAAATGAGGCTATGGTTAAATAAAAGAGATTGGTGTAACGAATGTTTTGTATGCGAGATATAAAAGGAATCGCTGAGATTAGTAGAACATTAATATGCCTACTGTCACTTCGAGAAATTGTCCACTACTTTTACATTAATGGCCTATCCTTAGGATGAAGGTCTGTGAATTCAGTGAGAGTTCATTGAGGTCACCTGAGGTCAGGTTACCTGTGATCACAAGTGGAGGGCCGTGGGAACCTACAGCTGTGACAGCAAATAACCTGAGTGATGTCACAAGACTCACCACTCATCGCTGAGGCTCAGTCTCTGCCTGAAGTTTGAATTGTTTGGTCATGTTCCATGATTGCACGCTGTGCCTTCAGAAATTTAGCAGAGCTGAAATCATCATGGGACCATGTGTTGATTATGTCAGACCTGCAGAGGTGTTTTGGGGGTTAATAAAGTAGTAAAAGACTGCTTTTTGTCGTTAATTTCAAATAAAAGATTTTTTTCAATGTTTGTGTTTATTTCTTCACGCTTACAGATTAGCAATGGGGGGTTTCATAGACAGCTGTGGGCTGTTATTAACCCCTTATTACCCTGATTACCATCGCACCAGGGCAATCGGGATGAGCTGAGTAAAGTTCCGGGATTGTCACATCTAATGGATGCAACAATCCCAGGTGGCTACAGGCTGCTATTTTTTAGGCTGGGGGATCAATAAGCATGGGTCTCACCAGCTTGAGAATACAAGCCTTCAGCCATTAGGCTTTATCATGGCTGTGTATCAAAATTATAGGGGAGTACAGACCATTTTTTTAATATTATTTACTTAATTATTAGGGATGATCGAATACCCTATTATTCACTTCGACGGATATCCAACACATACCTCGCAGCTATTCGAGTATTCGTGAATATTCAAACCCCAATGCAAGTCTATGGGAAACCAGAATAATTTCATGTTGGACCCGTCGGTGACCTGTGGTGACTGAGGAAAAGGCTGAAATGGATGGGAAAAGGCAGACACAGTATGTGCACAGCCTGTAGAAGGTGCCTCACTGCATTTATGCTTCCTCCCAATTCATCCAAGATTACAGGACGCACACTAACGCGCCGCCCGCATTCACCCTCTTCCTCTGATTCTGTTGCATGTGCCATGACACATGCGACAGAAAACTACTCCCCGGGTCCAGCTAAGTCCCCCCGCATACCCCCCCAGTGTCTCCCGGTGTTCCCCCGCTGTTTTTACCTTTTTGCAGCGCTGATCCCCCGCATCCCTCCTCCTTCACAATGAATGCTGGGCGCATGCGCAGAGCGCGGATGTCAGCTCAGCTCAGCTTCCTGTGTTCAGTGTGAGCTGTGGAGCTGCGCTGGCTGCACGCACTCTGCTGCTGTGACCCGGGGAGGGTAGGTGCAGATTCTTTGCACCCACACTCTCCACATGGACGGTCTGCACTCCTAGAAGATGGGTGACACGTTCCCTGAGCGTGCTCCCCATATTCTAGAGGGTCCAGAGTCGTTGTGGGACTTCCAAAATGAATTACAGGAGATTTTTTTTTCTTTACAATAAATTGATTAAAGAGGGAATGTTTTGGGGAGTGTTTTTTCAAATATTTTTTTTTTTTGTCGTCTATTTTTTTTTCTACTTTTACCCCTTCAGCCCCTGGGCACTTTCCATTTTTGCGTTTTTGTTTTTTGCTCCTTTTCTTCCGAGAGCCGTAACTTTTTTATTATTCCGTCAATCTTGCCATATGAGGGCTTGTTTTTTGCGGGACGAGTTGTACTTTTAAATGAAGCCATAGGTTTTACCATATATTGTACTGGAAAACAGCAAAAAAATTCCAAGTGTGGAAAAACTGCAAAAAAAGTGTCATCGCACAATAGTTTTTGGGATGTTTTATTCACCGTGTTCACTATATGATCAAACTGATGTATCTATGTGATGTCTCAGGTCGGTGCGAGTTTGTAGACACCAAACATGTATAGGTTTACTTGTACCTAAGGGGTTAAAAAAATTCACAAGTTTGTCCAATAAAAGTGGCGCACGTTTTGTGCCATTTTCCGAAACACGTAGCGTTCTTATTTTTTGAGATCTATGGCTCAGTGATGGCTTATTTTTTGCGTCTCGAGCTGACGTTTATAATGGTACCAATTTTGAGCAGATGCTACGTTTTGATCGCCTGTTATTGCATTTTGCGTAAAACTTGCGGCGACCAAAAAACGTAATTTTGGCGTTTGGAATTTTTTTGCCACTACGCCGTTTACCAATCAGATTAATTGATTTTATATTTTGATAGATCGGGCATTTATGAATGCGTCGATACCAAATATGTGTATATTTATTTATTTTTTAACCCTTTAATTTTCAATGGGGGGAAAGGGGTGTGATTTGAACTTTTAGGTTTTTTGTTTTTGTTTTATTTTTTAAAACTTTTTTTTACTTTTTTTTTTGTTTTACTAGTCCCCCTAGGGGGCTATAGCAATCAGCAATCCGATCGCTGATCGCTATCTGCTGATCACAGCAATACAGCTGTAATCAGCAGATTCAGTCACTTTGGTTTTCCCTCTGCTCTCGGCCGAGGGAAAACGAAAGTGAAACATCGTAGCAGCAGGCGTCATCACATGACCCTGTGCTACGATGGCAACCACCGATAGTCATGTGATAACACACGTGACTTACGGTGGGGGCGGCGGTATGTAACAAACATGGCCGCGCGCATTTAAATCTTGCTGCCAGACTTTGGCAGCAAGATTTAAGGGGTTAATGGCCGGATAATGGCTAGCAGGCACACATGTCAGCTGTTGAAAACAGCTGATATGTGTGCCGATCCACGCCGCCTGCCCGCGGCAGGGGGCGGGGCTTAACGACACGATACTGGACGGATAGATCTGTCCAAGGTCGTGAAGGGGTTTATTACTGACAGTGGGTGATGTCGGGTATCTGATAGATGCCATAACATCACCAACTGCTGGCTTGATGTCAGATGACATTACACATCTAGTATCAACCCCATTTATTACCCCGTTTGCCACCGCACCAGGGCAACAAAATGAGCTGGGGCAAAGCGCCAGGATTGGCGCATCTAATGGATGTGCCACTTCTGGGGCAGCTGCGGCATGCTATTTTTAGGTTGGAAGGGCTAATAACTATGGACCTTCACACCCTGAGAATACCAGACCACAGCTGTCCGCTTTACCTTGGCTAATGAACCAATTTGGGGGGAATTCCATTTTTTTTTACTATTTATGTATAAATAATTAGAAAAAAAGAGCCTGGGGTCCTCCTAATTGGATCCCCTACCAAGGTAAAGCTGCCAGCTGGGGTCTACAGGCTGCAGCCATCTGCTTTACCCTAGCTGGCTATCAATAATGGGGGGTACCCCACATCGCTTTTTTTTTAAATTATTTATTTTTTTGGCTAAATACAAGGCCAGGCACCCTTTAGTGCCACATGAAAGTCACTAAAGAGTGCCAGGGAGGTTGGACATTATATATGTGTTTGACATCGGTCTGCCTGTTTATCTCTCTATCCATCTATCATTTTTTATCTATCTATCCATTATCTATCTGTCTATCTATCTATCTATAAATCTATCCCTATATCTATCTATCTATCCATCTATCTATCTATCTATCTATCTATCTATCTATCTATCTATCTATATATCCCTCTCTCTATCCCTCTATCTATCCCTCTATCTATCTATCTATCCCTCTATCTATCCATCAATGTATCTATCTATCTATCCCTCTATCTATCCCTCTATCTATCTAACCATCTATCTAGCTATCTATCCCTCTATCTATCTATCCCTCTATCTATCTATCTCTCTATCCCTCTATATATCCATTATCTATCTATCTATCCATCCATCCATCCATCCAACCATCTATCTATCTATCCCTCTGTCTATCTATCCATCTATCTATCTATCTATCCCTCTAAGTAGCTATCTATCTTTCCCTCTATCTGTCTATCCCTCTATCTTCCATCCATCTATCCATCTATCTATCTATCCCTCTATCTGTCTATCCCTCTATCTTCCATCTATCTATCCATCCATCTATCTATCCATTTATCCATCCATCCATCCATCCATCTATCTATCTATCTGTCTATCCCTCTGTCTATCTATCCATCTATCTATCTATCCCTCTATCTGTCTATCCCTCATTCTTCAATCTATCTATCCATCCATCTATCTATCCTTCTATCTATCTATCTATCTATCTATCTATCTATCATCAATACCTCTATCTATCCCTCTATCTATCTATCCCTCTATCTATCTATCCATCTATCTATCTCTCTATCTCTCTAGCCCTCTATATATCCATTATCTATCTATCTATCTATCCATCTATCTATCTATCTATCCCTCTATCTATCTATCTATCTATCTATCCCTCTATCTATCCATAAATCTATGTATCCATCCATCCATCCATCTATCCTTCTATCTATCTATCATAAATCCCTCTATCTATCCCTCTATCTATTTATCTATCTATCCCTCTGTCTATCTATCCATGTATCTATCTATCCATCTATCTATCCTTCTATCTATCTATCATCTATCCCTCTATCTATCTATCCCTCTATCTATCGATCTATCCATCCATCAATCTATCCTTCTATCTATCATCAATCCCTCTATCTATCCCTCTATCTATCCATCCATCTATCTATCCATCCATCCATCTATCCTTCTATATATCTATCTATCTATCATCAATCCCTCTATCTATCCCTCTATCTATCTATCTATCTATCTATCCCTCTCTCTATCTATCCATCTATCTATCTCTCTATCTCTCTATATATCCATTATCTATCTATCTATCATCAATCCCTCTATCTATATATCTCTCTATCCCTCTATATATCCATTATCTATCTATCTATCTATCTATCCATCCATCCATCCATCCATCTATCTATCTATCTATCTATCTATCCCTCTGTCTATCCCTCTGTCTATCTATCCATCTATCTATCCCTCTATCTATCTATCTATCTCTCTCTCTGTTACGTCCGGGTGGTGGAAACTCTGGACCGTACACCGGTTTCCCTTGAGGAGGCAGCCAGGCCGGTCACCCCGCCAGAGGGTCTTGATGCACGGCAGCCGAAGCACTATTGGTAGCCAGACAGTCCGTAGGGGAGCTGGAAAGGTGGATGTTGCTGAACACACGGAGTTCTGGGCGGTAGTCCGGGTGACGAGGCTCAGGGTCCAAGGCCGGGTTGAAGGGTCAGGCGAGATCCGGAACCTGCTGAGCGATGGGACGGGTCACCCAACGGAGCCAGGGACTGGAGACTGGCGGAGCTGCAGAGGTGGTGGAACATCCGCCGAAGTCACCGTCAGGGTACTGTAATGGACGTGGCTTGGAGCGGCTGGCGTGGCAGGACAGGCTCTACGAGACAGGACAGGGTTAATACAGAGCAAAGCAATACGTGGACCTGAACTCCTAGTCTAACAAACACGTAGAACAGGCCCCGCCCACCTGGAATAAGAATCCTCTTATACCCTGTACCTGCAAGCCAATATCCTGTTTCTGGGTGCTGGCCCTTTAAGAAAGGGTGAATGACCGTGCGCGCGCCCTAACGCGCATGCGCGAGGCCTGAGTGCCAGATACCAGGGAAGGAAGCAGCGCTGAGGAAGCAGGAGTGCCGGGCAGGGTGTCCTGTGATGCAGAGGGACGCCTGGAGCGGGAACGCCTGGAGGATCCTGTTGAGGTAGAAGGAGTAGGAGAACCGAGAGCGGGAGTGGTGAGTGGAGCGCGCCGTCGGGAACCGGGGAGCGCAGCACGGGGACCGGGGAGCGCAGCACGGGGACCGGGGAGCGTGACACTCTCTATCTGTCTATCCTTCTATCTATCCATCCATCTATCCATCTATCTATCTATCCCTCTATCTATCCATCCATCTATCTATCCTTCTATCTATCTATCATCAATCCCTCTATCTATCCCTCTATCTATCTATCCCTCTGTCTATCTATCTATCTCTCTATCCCTCTATATATCCATTATCTATCTATCATCAATCCCTCGATCTATCCCTCTATCTATCTATATCTCTGTCTATCTATCCATCTATCTATCTCTCTATCTCTCTATCCCTCAATATATCCATTATCTATCTATCTATCTATCTATCTATCTATCTATCCATCCATCCATCCATCTATCGATCTATCTATCTATCCCTCTGTCTATCTATTCATCTATCTATCCCTCTATCTAGCTATCTATCTATCAATCTATCTGTCTATCCCTCTATCTTCCATCCATCTATCCATCTATCCATCTATCTATATATCCCTCTAACTGTCTATCCCTCTATCTTCCATCTATCTATCTATCCATCTATCTATCCATCCATCTATCTATCCTTCTATCTATCTATCTATCTATCTATCATCAATACCTCTATCTATCTCTCTATCTATCCCTCTTTCTATCTATCCATCTATCTATCTCTCTATCTCTCTAGCCCTCTATATATCCATTATCTATCTATCTATCCCTCTGTCTATCTATCCATCTATCTATCTATCTCTCTATCTGTCTATCCCTCTATCTATCCATCCATCTATCCATCTATCTATCCCTCTATCTATCCATCCATCTATCTATCCATCCATCCATCTATCCTTCTATCTATCTATCATCAATCCCTCTATCTATCCCTCTATCTATCTATCTA